>NC_022016.1:72447471-72447736 GCF_000317375.1 Microtus ochrogaster
GTGTGTGTGTGCTGTATGTGAGTGTGTGTGTTGTATGTGAGTGTGGATGAGTGGATGAGTGTGTGTGTGCTGTATGTGAGTGTGTGTGCTGTATGTGAGTGTGGGTGAGTGTATGAGTGTGTGTGTGCTGTATGTGAGTGTGTGTGTTGTATGTGAGTGTGGATGAGTGTATGAGTGTGTGTGTGCTGTATGTGAGTGTGTGTGCTGTATGTGAGTGTGGGTGACTGTGTATGTGTGCTGTATGAGTGTGTGTGTGCTGTATGTG
>NC_022016.1:72447836-72448343 GCF_000317375.1 Microtus ochrogaster
CCATTTGTTCTAGCTTCTTATTTGTTAACTTTTACATCTTAATTTAACCCATCTCCATTAATCTGCACATCACCACGAGGTTGTGGCTTACCAGCAAGATTTCAGCATGTCTGTCTCTGGCAGTGGCTCCATGGCTTCTCCCTTTCACTCCACCTCCTTCTGTCTAGCATTCAGTTTAGTTTTCCCTGCCTACCTCTATTACCTGTGCAGGCCCAAGACAGTTTCCTTATTAACCAATGGTATTTACAGCATACAGAGGGGAATCCCACATTAGGTGAGTGTGTGTGTGTGTGTGTGTGTGCGTGTGTGTGCGTGTGCTGTATGTGAGTGTGTGTGCTGTATGTGAGTATGTGTGTATTTGTATATGTGAATGTGTGTATGAGTACGTGTGCTATATGTGAGTGTGTGCATATGTGTGTGTGTGCTATATGTGAGTGTGTCTGTGAGTGTGTATGTGAATGTGTGTATGAGTGTGTGTGTGCTGTATGTGAGTGTGTGTGTATTTGA
>NC_022016.1:72448443-72450673 GCF_000317375.1 Microtus ochrogaster
TGTGTGTGTGCTGTATGTGAGTGTGTGTGTATTTGAGTGTGTATGTGAATGTGTGTGTATGAGTACGTGTGCTATATGTGTGTGCGTATGTGAGTGTGTGTGTGCTATATGTGAGTGTGTCTGTGAGTGTATATGTGAATGTGTGTATGAGTACGTGTGCTATATGTGAGTGTGTGCATATGTGAGTGTGTGTATGTGCTATATGTGAGTGTGTGAGTGTGTATGTGAATGTGTGTATGAGTGTGTGTGTGCTGTATGTGAGTGTGTGTGTGTGTGTGTGTGTGTGTGTGTGTGTGTGTGAGTGTTTAAAACCTTTGAGATTTTGTTTGGGAAACAATGAAAACAATAGATTTGGAAGGTTCTTACTTCATTTTCTGGTTCATATTCACTTTCATGGAACTTAGGTCTACTTCTTCCGATGCAGGTACAGAAGACTCATCCCATGACTCATATTCTCAGGACTTCTCCTGAGACACACACCTATGAAGTAATTTTAAAAATGAATTACTAATTCTATCCTTCTTGGCAGATCTCTTTCAGTTATTCAGGAAAGAACTCTTTGGATTTTTGCTTCCTAATTTCACTGACTGTGACAAATTCCCTTGATAAACAGACTTGCAAACAATGACTGTCCACAATTCTGCTGGATGCTTTCCCATTCTATAATCTAGCAGTAACTTCACGATACACATAGAGAAAAGGCTAAATTGGGTAGTTGCTCAATGAATCAACCTGTAAGACAAAGACTGGTTTTTGAGATAGAACTACCCAAACTTGCCTTGAATAAAGTGTACATATTTAACTGCTTCCCAGCAATATAACTAATTCCCAACACTGGGCTTGTATTACTCAGATTCACACTCATCTTCCACTGGGAGTACTTGCCACATGGGCCCTCTGCATTGCTCTCTTCCTCCCTCCCTCCCTCCTCTCCCCTGTATTTCTCCCTATTAGTTAGCTACTGAAGTCCACTTTGCATTTTGTAGTCTGCCTGTTTCTCGTTGCATCTCTATCCAAAATCTAGGAAACATCCTGATCATTTCACAAGTGTAAAATTCATTTCACCAAGTTCAGATTCATCCAGAAAACTCCAAGCTTTTCTCATGAAAAGGTTGCCACAGTGACAAAGAAACAGGGAACACACCACTCTGCAGCTCCAACCACCGAGAGCATTCTTCTCAACATTGAAGAAAGAATGCCCTTTTCTCTACCCACGAGAGAGAGAGGCATGAACATTTATTTGTAGGTTTGCATTAAAGACTTGAACGTATGGAGAGGTATCAGAGGAGGGGCTGTTCCCACTGGCAGTAGAGAAAATGAGTAGCTTTTATGAATTGGAAAAAATGAATTCCTAGTTTGGTTAAAAGCACGTTCTACACCTCATTTCCCGTTCAATCACTGGAGTATTTTTGTGGAACTAAGCCAAAGCGTTTATGAATACTCCTTTACTTTTCTCCATCTGTTAGGAAAAAATTTTTTCAAATATAAATTAAAAATAAATCCCCTACAAAAATGTGTATGTTCTCACTCTGCTGCTGGGAGCTCAGTGTTCCAGCCTTTTGTCCTGTGTCTTAGTTGAGTTTGTATGTGCTAAAATACTCCTAATAGAGATGATCTATAAACTAAACAACTTGCTCTTATAGTATTGCAAATATTTCTCAGCATTAAGCCAATACTTTCCAAGATTTCAGCTGCTAGCTACTGGGGAAGGGTTGAGACAGTGTCTTACTATATAACCCTGGCTAGTCCAGCACTTACTATATAGTCCAGGCTAGATTTGAATTTAATGCAATCCACCTGCCTTAGCTTTCTGAGTATTAGGATTACAGCACATACCACCATGCCTGCTGTGTAAACTATTTTTAATTACTCTGTTTCTCTGATGATATATCTAAGATCCTTAATTAAAATCATCTTGACTGGCAGAGGATGACTCACTCAATCTGAAGAACCTATGTGAAAAATGCCAGGGATATGGGTTGTTCTTTGATTATAATTCCAACACCAAGAAGGCAGCGATGAGAGGATCCCTGAGGCTTGATGACCAGCCAGTCTAGGCTAACTGATGAGCTCCAGGCCAAGAGGTCCCCTCTCTTATAAGAGGTAGATAGCAATCCCGAGACTGGTACCCAGGTTGTCTTCATGTCTCCATATGCAACCACATGAATGCACCTAGAACACACACAAGAACTACACACACACACACACACACACACACACACACACACAC
>NC_022016.1:72450773-72465392 GCF_000317375.1 Microtus ochrogaster
CACACACACACACACACACACACACACACACACACACACACACACTCACATCAAAATACTCATCACAAGTTGTTACCTCATGAGACAAGTCATGTGAGGTTTGGATAATTAACTTAGTCTACACTGTTATCACAATTTTGCAAACCAGAAAAACTAAACAGCAACAAATCCTGTACTAAGAGATGGCATCCATCTGAATCTTCAAAGTTATCGTAAACAATTAAGTTTCCTGTATTAAGACAGCACAGCATGTAAAATTCAAGAGCGAAATCTGTATTCCTTGAGAGTAGCTACAATAAAATAATATTTGCTGTGTAATCTATCTAAAACCAGCAGCAGAATTGGAAGGCTGTGGCCTAGGAAAACGAGGGGAATTGCAGAGAGGATGCCTCAGTATTATTTCTGGATGACTTGCGAAGATGCAATTTTGTATAAACTACTTCATTACTTCACTGTGAAGTTTAAATTATGAAAATGCTCAATTGAGCCAAGCGAGTTCAGCAATCATTTTATAGATATTGAAATGTTTATTATATGTTGAGTAGTAATAGAAACCAGTTTGCAGCCCAGCATTTCCATTTTCATTTTTTTTTTGGAATTATATCAGCTCTCCCATTCCTTTATATTACTATTTGCTCTTTACCATGACGGCGTTGCCTTACACAGCCTGTTGGCAATCTTTGTAACAGCGCTACTGGGATAACAGTTCTCCTGATAAGTTCATAAATATACAATGCCGGTCTCCAAAGCATTCGACAATAAGCAAATCACAAAAGATATAAATGTGAGAAGAATCGGCCTCAGAAGTTGGTGTTCATCAGCAGAGTAGGAAATGAATAGGGAATACATCGCTGAGATATTTCCAAATGCAGAGGATTTTTTTTGCATTTGGAAAATTTGCGTGGATTGTGCACTTGCTGTCTCTGCATTTATCTGCAAGAAAATTGTGTTTATCAAAGAGAAAAGTGTTTATCTTCACTCATTTAAAATAAAATAACTTCGCTGATATTATAAAGCTGCTTAACAAGGAGGAGGTTTCCACTTCAGTCCTGCCTTGATTTCTTCAAGTCCTGTGACCAATGTGTACAGTGTCTTCAGCAATAGGGCCTTGTCCTCCCGTCGATGGGAAATCAAGATAATGACAATAGCCTTCATTGTTCTCTTGGATTCCTCCCCCTACCTTGCCCAACCTACATTTTGAGGGCAGGTGTCCCATACCTGGCACCAGGCTTTTTCTTTATTGACCTTTGGCTTCTGGAAAGATCCTTATCCTACATACAAGGGAACCCCATTCAAACGTGTGTGTGTGTGTGTGTGTGTGTGTGTGTGTGTGTGTGTGTGTGTTTGTAAACAATGGACTTCCATCAGGATTTTTTTTAATACTTCTTAATGGTGGTTATCCCTTCCTCTTTCCTACCAAGCTGCCTGGGGAGAAAAATCCACGAACAGTCTTACTAATTGTTATCCCTGGGTGGCTACAATAACAACTCCAAGGCCCATGGTTGCAATAATGGTGACCATTAAGAATAAGAGCAGCTCCACCGGTGCAAGAAATCCAATTAGGTCAAATCAAACCAAATCAAAATGCCCATCGTTTTTTTTATTAAGGATGACACTCTTGGGTGGACAAGTGCATGGCGGGGAGACAGGACAGCAAGGAGCCCATGCAGACCGGAAAACCACGTGTTCCTCCTCTAGGAGGCCCCTTAAATACCCTGTGGGACTGGTCCTGACCTCCCCCCTCCCCCCAGCGAGGGGTCAGGACCTTACATGCTGGGATTTGGAGTCCAGAGCAAAGCAACTCCCAGGCCAGGAACTGGGGCTACACCCCCAACTTAATAGTAATCAACTACTTTCTGATTGAACTTAAGGCCATTCCACAGGAGGAAGCTCATGCCTTGTGTTATAAATCTGGCCAAGAACCCACAGATTAGAAGTTCACAGTATTATTTTGACAGACCAACATCAAACTCTCTTGTGAATATGTATCTCTACACTCACAGATTCGCCTCTCTTAGTCTTCACCAGAGAAGCATGATGATTCAAACAAAGACTCACAACTGAGCAAAGCACAGAGGACAAGCATCTGTGATTGCTTAGCCATAAATGAGACATCACTGTTACAGCCCATATTCTCAAGATTCTGAGACTATCAGCAAAGAAGGAAGCATAAGGACTGTAAGAGTCAGAAGTCAGAGAGAACCGAGGAGAAAGAGTATCTTTCAGACAACGACAGAACTAGCACACACAGGAACTCAGCACAGTTGTGGTTGCTTGCACAAGACCTCTGTGAGATCAATCTGTCCATGGCTTTGCCATAGAGGGAAGAGAGACCCAAAAGTCCATACCCAAGCTCGTGAGCTGTTGACAGTTGATAGCTGCCTGGGGAAAGGGGGGAGAATCAGTTTTCTTTAGGGATGTAGTGTGCAGAGTCCTTCTGTATATGTGTTGTTTTTATTGGTTAGTGAATAAAGCAGCTTTTAGCCAATGGCTTAGCAGAATAAATCCAGGTGAGAAATGCAAACAAAGAGGTAGAAAGAGAGTAGGCCGAGTCAAGGAGTCAGGCAGCCATGTAGCTGCCGCTGAAGGAGACAGACTCCTGAGGACTTTACTGGTAAACCATGAGCCTCGTGATAAAATATAAAATAATGGAAATGGGTTAAGACATGAGAACTAGCTAGCAATACACTTATGCTATTGGCCAAATAGTATTGTAATTAATATAGTTTCTGTGGTGATTATTTCTGGTCTGGGCCGCCAGGAAGTGAACGAGCAGCCTCCATCTACAGAATCGTGTCCCTGTCTGGGGAATGGATCCACAAAAGACCTTTAAAAAAAGCTTTTTTAAAAAATAGGACTTCTAGGGGCTGGAGAGATGGCTCAGTGGTTAAGAGCATTGCCTGCTCTTCCAAAGGTCCTGAGTTCAATTCCCAGCAACCACATGGTGGCTCACAACCATCTGTAATAAGATCTGATGCCCTCTTCTGGCCTGCAGGCATACATGTCAGATAGAATATTGTATACATTATAAATAAATAATAAATAAATATTTTTTTTAAAAATAGGACTTCTAGATCCACAAAAACAGGAGCCAAGCACGGCTTCTTAGTGTCAGGAGCCATTTCCCCCAAAAAGTATTGCAGGGACCATTGTCCTGGGGAGTTTGCAGAGAGCCCCACACCCCAATGGTATTAAGAACTGTTTTATTGGCAGAGCCTACCCCACACCCAACTATCTTGAGAGCTATCTGTTAGGGGAACCCGCCCCACATTCCAACTATCTAGAGAACTAGGTGTGTCAACTCGTGACCTCCTGACCGAGGAATCGTGACCTGGCCGATGGTAACCTCCTGACCGGCTCAATTATTGCTGCAAGATCCCTCCTGCCCTGGTCATGCCCCTGCCCCCCATCCCAACCCAAATTCCTCATCCAGGGGCTATATAAGCCGCAACCATGACGCTAATAAACGGAGGCTTTGACAACACCTTGCTTGGCCTTCTTCCTCTCTCCCGCCCATGTCTTTTCAGATAGCACCTCTCCAGGACCCTGGAATAACTGACCTGCCAGGCAGGTTACAACCCTAGACTAACTGACCTGCTGGACAGTTACATCTTAGTAGCCGAACTTTTTCAGATAGGCTATTTGCTGGCGGTGAGCAGAGGTGCTGCAACTCCTTTAAGAGAGGTCTTCCTGATTCAGCATTAGCAACAAAAAACTATGAGGTTTTGAAACAAAGGCTTTCTCAAAATAAATTTTAAACGTATTTGTGAATAACTGAAGGATGTAAAAATATGTAAAGTCTCAGGTAGAAGAAGATAGGGAAGAGAATGGGGAAAAAGTTAGCTTTCCTGTATTACAAGATGAAAATAAAAGTATTTAACTAAAATACTAATAAATAACTCTAAAACATAGCACTATGTTTTGTATTAGTTATTTACAAGTTTATTAAACTGTTTAACAAGCTATTGCTGAGTGCAGAGATTTCATAGGTTCCAAATACATACTTGTAAGAGAAAATAGCTCTATCTTTAGAAATAAATAACCAGAAAGAATAATGACAAATTAATTGGTAGGAGTTAACCCAAGCAGTGAAAGAAGCCTCCAAAAGGATGAAGAAACTTTCATTTTATGCTTTGTTAGGTATAAAATTACTGTATCCAAATTCTTTCTCTAAGCTTCCTGTATGATTGCCAAATTGTCATTTCCTTTACAAGGTAATAAAGACGTTTTAAATTTTTCCTTCATTTTATACTTTTATTATTTAATTATTCTTGGTAGTTTGAGCTATGTAGCCAAAATAACTTGTATATTTTTTCAGCTTTTTACTCTCCTACCCATTTCCCACACCATTTGAGAAACACGTTACTACATTAAAGGAGGGCTTGTCCGTGTGACTTTCTTTGGCCAACAGAATGGGAGTGAACTCTTACATGGATTTGAATATGTGTCCCTGATTTGGCTTGATCTAAAACTCCAGGCCTTTGCCCAAAGAAGTTTTCTCCAGACATCCCTTCATTTGGATCTTCTCCTGCTATGTTCACTGCATATAAAATAGATACTCTGCTCTCTCAATGCCGTATCTCTGTTCTACAACTGATTATAATGTTGAAGATGTGCGTGTGAGTGGTGAAAATAAAACCATGCAAACACCAGTGATGTCATTTCCTGTGTGAGCGGTTTTTATGGTCCCTAAATCATGCAGCCACGAGAATTGGTTGTAAGTTATGAAACACTTTATAAGCACCATGTGGAATGGGCTTCCCTTCCCCAAAACGCGTCTCTGCTCATCCTTCAACTCTTTGACGTTTGTCATTTAAACCAAAATTATTTTTACAGCCAATTTTATGCAATAGTTTTTTATTGTACCCTGTAGATGTGTTTTATTACATTGACAATTTGTTATAAATGATCCCATTCCATGTAAAACTTACTACATTTCTCCCTTAAGAGGAAGTAGGCATTAATTTCAATCAGAGGAAGCATTTATAATAGCCCCTCCAGGAATCCCTGTAGGTCTTTACTAGCATGAGCCTGAATACCGGGGGCCGGGAGATACAATCCTCTAAACTATAAACAAAAATATTTTTACAAAGTTTCCTGAAGAAAAAGAAAAATATGTTTGGGACACACTACACAGATTTTTTTTTTAATTTTAATTTCCTGGCCTGTTCCAAGAAAACCTTCAGCCAGACAAATGCAACTGGCGCTCACACAGCTGGAGACTTTTTGCTTTATAAAAAAGGAGAGCGCAGGTGACTGCTGCAGTTGGCAGTTGGTCTGAATTTGCACTGAGAGTAAACAGGTAATGAATTGCTTCCTCAGCTCTCTCTGGGCGCTGAATAGAAGCATTATCGCGAGTCCAGCAAATTCTGAATGTATGAGGCTGAATACTGAGGAAGAAAAATGCCTTTTTTGAGAGGCATTTTATCCACCCATGCTATGGTTCATTCCTTTGCCCTTTCCTTCCTTTATTTATTTATTCGGTTAATGATAAATATTTATCGAGCTCTTCCCATGAAGCAGGCCCTGTGCTAAGTTCTGGGAGCACAGGGGTAAATAATAGACACAGGCGGGGCTCCAAAGACAGACCCAGATCCTCCTCAGATCCACCCATCCATTTATTAACGTTTATTTCCAATACAAAGTACAATGGACAGACTTCAGCAGGCATGGACTTAAATCATCCTTCGCAGCTGGGAGATCTGGGGCCAGTTGCTTACACCCTCTGAGCATCAATTTTCGCGTCTCCTCTCTCAAAGAACGTTAGAGTGCATTGCAAAGATCCGCATCAAGCGTCTCAACGTTTTGTTCTCTCCCACCCCAGCTCATGTCTCGCTTTCCCTGGAGCCCAGAAGCATAGACTGAGTAGGAGACATTTTCTAGTATTCTACTTCACTGGGACTAAAAATACAGAGAAATAGAAAATATTACCCCTGCCTTCTGGAAAATTAAATTTTGAATGGTAATGGCTAACATTTAATCTCTACCAAGCATTGAGGGCTGTACGGGCGTGAGCTCATCCTCAAAATAATCTCCAAGGCATGAATGACAGCTATCCTCTCGCTGGTGAAGAAATGGATACAGACGTTTAAATAAGTTTGCCAAAGTCAGAGAGCAACGAGGTAGAAATCAAACCCATTGATGAGTGTGTGTGTGTGTGTGTGTGTGTGTGTGTGTGTGTGTGTGTGTGCGGGGGGGGGGGCGATGACGACAACAATCGGTTCTCTCCCACCACCTAGTCGAGGGTTTGAAGGACCAAACCCACGTCACCAGGCTTGTGCAGCAAGTGCCTTTGCCTGCTAAGTCATCTCACTGGCTCTGAACCTGTGTCTTTAACCACTCTGTTATACCGCCTCTCAAAAGGGCCTACTACCTGACAAAAGACAGAATTTTTTGCATGCATACATAACAAGATGCATATTAATTCCCATTTTCAATTCCTCTCAATGCTACAAAATTACCTAAGCTAATCTATATGAAAGTGTCCAGGATGGTTTGAAGTTGGGTATACACTACCTTAATGTTATCATCTCTCAGTCCCTTATGCACAGCCTTCTCTGTATGGCAACTCTGCAAATGCTGCCTCATCAAATTCTAGCCTGATTTTCAAGATGAAGATTCCCAGTTTGTTTAAAATTCCCTACTCTGGTCTCCTCTTGGGGCTCTTTACGATCCCTGCAGTGTATAATTTTTCTCTCATTTGTCTTGACTATGATGACGAGCTTCCAGGTGAAGTTCATTTTATGAAATGCATCTTCTGTATGAAAATAGATTCTGTTCAAACTGTCATAGAAAAGTGCACTAGCTGTTCTAAAAACACTCTGGAGAGAAAGGGGGGGGCTTTAGGAAAGACGTGAGGGGCTTGCTCATCTGTCATGTGACCTGTCACTAAGGCTCCCTAAGCCCTGTTTCCAGGTGTGAACAGGGTCTAGGGGTCAGACCCCCCCTGCAGCCGTGGTGGATGGGTGGTGGATGGGTGGTGGATGGGTGGTGGATGGGTGGTGGATGGGTGGTGGATGGCTGCTCAAGGTGAGGGGGGACAAATGAAAACGTGTAGGAAGAGTGGAGCAGGAAGGGGTAGGACACCCTGAAACCAGGTCTGCACTCCTAAAATCCATTCTGCTACCAGAAACCAGGTAAAGCAGCCCTTCTCAAAATAAAGCATGGAGCACAAGCTATTGGGTTAGGAGCAGTTTGTGATATGTTTTTAAAAATAGACCAGCAGCTCTCAGAGTCCATGACACTCCTTGGCCCTGCTCTAACTTCAAACTTGTTCCACGCAGAAGCCTGAACTGTTGCTTTGGCTTGTGGGTGTATGTAGTTTGTTAGCCTAGCATGGTGGAGGAGAGGCAGATGCCAGTGTCCCAAGATCCTCCTCCAGGGGCCATCTCCCGCCTCTCAGGAAGCTTTGCTGGGTAAAGCCTCCAGCCACCCTGCACTAGAACGGTGTCTGGTCCTTCTCCCAGAAGCCCCAACAAAGCTCCCATAGCTCTGAGTTGGAATCGTTTCAACTCCCGCCTCTGCCTTCTACTCCATCTCCTCCAATCCCAGGGCTTTATCTGTGTAATGGCCGCTTTTGAACTGTACTAGGTGTGGACACTAAGTCACATGCAATCCAGAAGCACAGGGGGTCAACTGATTATATTTCGTTTTGTTTGTGAAGCAGGGACCCAGAACACTGGCCAGGCTGGCCTGAAACTTGCTTAGCATACAACCCTTCTGTCTTACTCTCCAGAATCACAATGCCCAGTCCTTCCACACTCGTAGCTGATGGATGGAATCTTCTCCACCCCCTCCACGTGTAAGCACGTTCTGAGGGTTAGGAACACCATCTCTGACTCCAGCAAGGTGTCACTTGGCGGCAGCTACCGTAGCTCTCAGCCGATCCTCCCTGAACTGTCTTGATCCTGAACTCTTCTTCCCTGGAGTTTCACTCTCCAATAAAGCACAAGCTCTCATCTTTACACTCTGCTTTCAGGAGCTCCGGCCAAGTCAGCTAATTCGTCCTATCTCTTTCCGAGATCAATCTGGATTGATTTACAACAGGATGTGAAGTTCATACGCCACCTGACATTCCTCTTATAGCTCACTTCCCTCCTCCGAGCTATTGATTTCACAGTCTCTTTCCTCACAGGTCCTCACCCCATCCCTAGCCCCTTCAAATGATGACCTCTCTTCAAAGTTAATTGAGAAAGGAGAAGGCAGCAGGTGGGCCAGCCCTCCCAATCTCACCACAGGATCAACAGATGTACCTTGCACCTGCTGAATCCGCCTCCGCCCCCCCCCCCAGGCTCTCCTATTTCATCTGGCAAGTGTCCCTGCTTATTTATTTATTTCTGTGAGTCGTTTTACTGTTGCCTGCAGTTTCTATAACAGGTTGTGGTCTCTAAAGTGCTAACCTAGGGCTGAAGAGACAGCTTAGCAGTTAGGAGCCTTTGCTGCACGCTCAGTTCCCAGCACCAACCATCAGGTGACTACCAACTCCCTGGGAATTCAACTCCGCAGGACCTCGTTGCCCTCTTCCAGGCTCCTTTGGCAAGCACGTGTGCAGCGTGCATTCACACAGACATACACATAAAGAAAAGAAAGTAACAATTCTTAAAAATTAAGATGCTTTACATGAGCCAAACAGTTCTACCTTCCTGTGCTGGAGGAAGCTGCCAGAGCATCGCTGGAGTAGGACGCCCCTAGGGAGGAACAATGAGACTCCTCAGCCAGCTTGGGGACCTCCGCTGGAGAGGTTTCTCAATAGCCCCAGTGTGGGTGCTCTGAGCTCTTCTCCTTGCCCACTTCTTTTTTTTTTTAAGTTATACGTATTTATTTATTTTTCATGTATGTATGCATATGTATGCATGTGGGCACGTGTGCCACAGTGGTGCTTACGTGACGGTCAGAGCACAACTTGTAGGAATTAGTCTTCTCAGTGCCTCTGCCTGCCAAGCCATCTCGCCAGCAGAAGCACTGCCTCTTGACGACTTGCATGAGTATCTATAGGCCTTGGCGATTCCAAACTGAGCCACTGGCGGAGGCCATGAAGTTGTGTGTGCACAGTGATATCTATAGCCTTGTGTTGGTGCCAGAAGGCCAGGAAGGCACCACAGAGGCTATATTGGGACTGGATATGCAGTACAATGGTCAGATCCCTCAGGTCCTTAAGGATGATGAAATCTGTGTCCCAGTGGATGCCATAGGGAAACTCTGCAAGCATCAAAAATGCTGGAGCTGGTAGGGCTTCTAGCTCCACCTTCTGTGAATGTACCAGGTTGCCACAAGTATATCCAAGAGTATATTCTTCAGGCCCACTTGTATCTGGACATCAGGGAAGTATCCCAGAAGCAAGATGCCAAGACTCTGGGGGAGCTCTGCACTGCTTCTGGGTAGCTAGCCCCTTCATCAGCACCACGACCTGGGACTCAGGGGCAGGTCCTTGTGGTGGATCCCCTGGAACACATAAACAGGAAATTGTGTTCTCTCTGCTCCAATGTCACCAGGACAATGTTGCCAGGAGTAGGGTACTGGGGACAAGTTGGGAAAAGCCAGAGATGGAGAAGGGACATCATTGTGGTCCTTGGGCTCTCCTACAGTGTACCAGCAGATCATGACAGAGATGAAGAAAGTGAACTTGAAGCTGACAAAAGTGGATACGTATCCATTTGCCTACAGATGTCTGAGCAGCTGCAGCAAGCAGTCCAGGGCTTGGATGTGGCTGCCCTCTTGTCTCTTATCGTAGCACAGGCTCCCAATGGGAACTCGCTGCTGTGCAAGAAAAGAGCACCAGCATCCAGGAAGACAAGCGGGCTGTGGGCAGGCTGGATGCTCAAGAAAGACATGTCCAAAGCCAGAAGCGACAACTTTCCAAAGCCCAGGGGCCCCAAGGCCCAACAGGCTTGGGCTATACCCTGGCCAGCTGGCTGCTCATCTATAAAGCAGCAGCCCTTAGACTACAGAGAGCGGGGTTCCTTTTGCTCTCTGTAGCAAACCTCTGGGTGCCCAAAGTCTGGGCTAATGTCCCCACAGCTGGTGACTTGTCGATCCCTTAGAAGCACCCTATAGGGGCTAATACTCAGTCTTGTGTTACAGACCAGGTAGAACCCACACACTGCTCTATCCCACAGGCTATAAACAGGGGTGAGGAACAGCTATGCTCCTGTTGCTACTTCATATGGACTCTACCCTGGGAGGGAGCTGGTGTCACAATGTTGTAGGGATATTTCATTTGTATTTTAATAAATGAAGCTTGCCTGAAGACCAGAACGCAAAACAGCCACACTAGTCAGCCGTACAGGCCAGGCAGTGGTGGAACACACCTTCCATCCCAGCAATCACACTAGTTAGCCATAGAGGCTGGGAGATGGTGGTGCATGTCTTTAATCCCAACACTAGAGAGGAATATAAGGCGGGAGGAGACAGGAGCTCACAGTTTGGGGATTTCTTAGAGGTAAGAACTCTCTAGTGGCTTGGCTTCTTTGCTTTCCTGATCTTCAGGTTGAATCCCAGTATCTGCCTCTGGGTTTTTATTATTCATGCTCACAAAGGTTCCTTGTACATCAGAGGAATTTACTGCCATGACCAGAGGGACATTTGCTATTAATAGAAATCCTTGCCTACTGTGTGTGCTAGGCTGCTGCATTCACACACCGCTGGCCCTTGGCCATCCCAGGGGACAGTTGAATTGCTTCTACTTTCAGAGGTCAACTAGGCACAACTGAGTGCTAAGGGAATTTGAGAGCCGATTTCCTCCCAGGACAGTTGGGGCAGCTGTCCCACAGCAGTGACACCGGGGCTTGAGCCATCTTACTGAACTCTTCTAGGCTGAAAGGCAAAAGACCAGCCTGGGAGGCACATGGCAGAGAGGTGTGATCCAGGCACCCAAGAATCCCCTGGAGAGGTATGGTGGCTCCGCAGCTGATCCTCTCTGCCAGTAAGAACCCATGGCACAAGACCAGCCTGGGTAGCACACGGCAGAGAGGTGTGATCCAGGCGCCCAAGAATCCCCTGGAGAGGAGTCATGGCTCCGCAGCTGGTCCTCTCTGCCAGCATGAATCTTTCTGTCATGCTCAGGCCTGCCAGCGCATGCTCTGAGAGGGTTTTGCCTATCATGGCAGCGAAGGGATGGTGGAGTTTATGGCCTGTGCTTGCAACCAAAACTACTCACATCTTACTCTAGGAAACCAGGAGGCAGAGAAAGGAGTGTTCCGACATTCTCCGTTCTTGTTTTTATTGCAGCCAGCTTTGCCATGCAGACCTAACTCTCCCAGGCACTTCCAGGCTGAGCTCCTTGTCATCCTCCCTCTTTCAGCCCAGTCTGTCACTCAACTGTCATTCTATCTGCATGCGAAATACTCTTCCATCTTTAAAAGGCCTGAACCTCACCTCATCCTCCAGAGAGTTCTTCAGCCCCAGCTTCCTTTTCCCACCACGCTTCTCTGAGAAGTGTGTCCCTACTTCCTCCCCCCTCCCCTGTTCACACAACTGATTATACTCAGGATTTCATCTCCACTTCTTCACTGGCTCTTTCTTGATTGAAGACTGTTGCCCAGTGTGCTGGCTGATCTTGCGTCAGCTTGGCACACAAACGAGTTATCTGAAAAGAGGGAACTTTAATTGAGAAAAGTGCCTCCTTAACTTCTGACAGTAAGGCATTTTCTTAATGGGAGGGTCCACTCTATTGTGGGTGGTTCCATTCCTAGGCTGCTGGTCCTGGGTTCTATAAGGAAGCAGGCTAAACAAGCCATGAGAAGCAAGCCAGAAAGCAGCAACCCCTCCATGGCCTCTGCTTCAGCTCCTGTCTCCAGGTCCTGCCCTTTTTGAGTTCCTGTCCTGACTTTCTTCAGTGATGAGCAGTGCTGTGGAAGTGTAAGCCAAATAAACCCTTTCCTCCCCAACTTGCTTTTTGGTCATGGTGTTTCATCACTCCAGTGGAACCCCTAATTAAGACTCACAGTTTAATGGTCATCGTTATGGTTCCCTTTCAACTCAATCTCAAGTAGCAACAAACACACACACACAAAAATTCTCTTTCTTCACTACCTTCCCTGCCCTCCTTTGAGCTCCACCCAGAGGCTGCTTCTTCCTGGTTCTGTGCCCTCTTCCTCCTCTGGCCCTGCAGGCTGTCAACCTCTCCTCCCCTTGTTACATAACGAGGTATTCTCATGTCTGCCCATGATTTCAAGTGAAATTACTTGGAGGTGACTCACACCTATGTGCCATCAACAGACACCTCTTCTCCGCCCTTGTCTTCCATCTGGTACTAACTTACCATGGAATTTCAATTATACCTGTGCCTTTAGCCTGACCCCCAGATCGGCACATTGTTTCCACTCGAATCCTGAACCGAAAGACTTTCTGTGTTTCCTGTTCCGGGGATTGTAATAATGCCTGTCAATCATAGATGCCGAAGGATAAGAACGGGAACACCCCTGCAATGACCCCTTCATTAGTTACCATCCTAAATATATTTAAATGTTTAAGTTTATTACATTTATTTTTTCTTAGCATTGTTTTCATTGTGGAAAACAGATTTCATAATTTAATATTAAATCTATCTGAGGCTTTGTCTTCAGGATACCTGCTTTGCCACATCACTGCTGCTAGAGTGTACCAGCATCCATCTCTCTGGCTCAGACAGCACATTTTTGTTCACCCTACAGGTAGCATGACGTTTCCCATCGCCTAATCTGCTTGCGTTTCCTTGTTGTTTAGATTCTTCCAGTAGACTCTATATATTCGAATACAAGAAAGAATACTTACTCTTGCCTTCAAACACTGCACATTTTAGATTCTTCCTACCGAAACCACTGTTTTCGCATTCTTGTGAAAAAAACACCGGAGAGAAACAACTTACAGGAAGAACGATCTTTCCTGGCTTGGGATTCGGAAGCATTGCATGGCCCATGCGGCAGGGACGGAGGCAGCTGGCAGTGTCGTGTGGGCAGCAGTCAGGAAACAGAGGTCAGGCCAACACCAAAGAGGCTGCAACCATTCAGCCCAGCTCCATGGGGACCCACTTCCTCCAGCTCGGCTCCGGCTCCACTTCTGAAAGACCCCACCGCCTCCCCAAACAGTGTCACAAGCTGGGGACCAAGTGTTCAAACATGGAGCCAATTAGGGAGTACTTCACACCCAACCCAACACCACCTCTGCAGCTTGTTTTCTTTGGCTCCGTGCGTCAAACCCACAGAGGTTTTGTTTTTGTTTTGTTTGGGCTTCTTCCATTCTCATTCTTCCCACACAACAGGACCTTAGGTTAGCTCCCCCCCCCCGCCCCCCTAGAATGTTCTTGATCCACTTAGTGTCTCTTCAGCCCTCAGAAACAAACTTAGGAATCCTTTTTTTTTTTTTTGCATGAATTTCCAAGACAGGCAAATTCCTATTTCATATTCTTTCCTGTGCGCTGAGACAGTGATAACAAGTGTGTGTAAGAAAACACATCCAAAAATGGTTCACGAGGTTGTGACTTAACGTAGCGATTTTGGGAATTAAAAGTCAGAAGTCAATTTGAAATTTAATTAGGAGATAAATGCAGTTATGAGATAAAAGTTATTTTAATTTCATGTCCACATCAGTGGTGGCAGAGAGTAGAAGGAGACCCCCCTAAGGGTCTAGCAGACGTTCACAGAGGCAGGTGGCAAATGGAAGGAGGGAAATACATTGACAAGGGCCAGTTCCGGTGAATACCCACCAAAGTTGCTGAGTTTGACTTAGCAACTATACATTTAAAATAAGCCAGCTGACAGAAAAAGACTGACAAGAATTCAGTGTAGTTAACAGCAGATCAGGAGACCACGTTTTCCTACAGAGCGTTTGTTTAGCAGAATATTAAGCGGCGGGAGGAGGAGATACAGTAAATATAAAGGCATTTAGAATGCTGGCTGCTCTTGCAGAAAACCTGGCGTCAGGTCCAACTACCCATATGGCATCTCACAACCATTTGTAGCTCCAGTTCCAGAGACTCCAAAGCCCTCGTCTAGCTTCTGCTAGCACCAGGCATGCATATGAAACACATATGAAACACACACACACATATATATACATGCAGACAAGACTCGAATTATTGTGTCATAGCTTTCTCTGAGATTGAAACATTCTGTCCAGAAGGGAAGTTCCCTAAGTAGGAAAGGAAACTCAAGATAGGTTCAGGAAGTCCCTGAAACTGTGCAGATTCACTAGGCCCCTCTCTGCAGAGTAGATAATAGATGCAGATGTCCCTCTCCAATGGAAGGAGGCTGAGCTGGAAAAAAAAAAAAAGTAATCACAATAAAACTCATTGGTTTACCAAGTTGGACTTTGGTGGTATCCGTACTTTGATCTATCATGGGATTCCTAGCTGGGGTGAGTAGATGTGTGTGTTTCTGTCACAGAGCACGAATACACTTAAAATAAATAAATAGAAATTTTAAAATAATTTTTGATTCTTTGGAAATTTTATATCATGCACCTCAGTCCCACTCCTTTCTCCATTCTTCCATGTCCACCCTTCACCCTTGTGGCTTCCTCCCCAAGAGAAAAGGGAAATCATTTTGCTCCTCCATCTTTTTTGCCTATCCATCATATATTTTTTTGTCGTAGTGACCTTGGGAGTTTTGGTGTGTTGCTTAGTATAGCACTTTTTTTTTTTTT
>NC_022016.1:72465597-72477849 GCF_000317375.1 Microtus ochrogaster
TTGGTGGTGGTCAAGGCATCTGGCTTCTGGAACACCAAGATTGGACCCTCACCAAAACCTCTCTGGGATATCCCGCTGTTACCACAAGTCATGAGGATCCTGCGGCTATGATTCCACAAGACAGGTCCCTTCAAGCCTTCCAGCAGGTCATAGATGGGGTAGACATTGGGGTGGGCCAATTCAGAGCCCTGGATGTGGGCCTGGGAGGTAGCTGAGTTGGTCAGTCCCAGCCTCCACTGGGACTGGGTTGGGGCCAGGTCTCCTGTGTGCATAGCGAGGGCCAGAGCCAGCTCCCCCTCTAGGCCAGCTCTCCTGCTGGGGGAGGCTGGTGAGGAGCTAAATCAGTTGTCTGGGGCCCAGGCCACTGGGGCCAACTCTCCCATGGCCCCGGTGCTAACACAGGCCATGAACATCATCACAGACCCTGGCTGCAGTTGGGTCATGAACCCAGACATGGCCCTTGGCCTCAACATAAGCTTGGACATCATATGGCCCCAAGTGGCAGCCTTGGCCACCCATCACAGGCTGTTCCTCAGTGCCACGGAGTCTTCAGCTCTGCCTCTCTCCACAGCATGCACGAACTGCTCCATTTCTCCTTTTCTCCCATTTTCCCACCACACACCTCTTCATTGTAGTGCTGCCTGCCCGCCTGGGCTGAGGTGCTGTGCAGTGTGTGTGTGTGTGTTTGTGTGTGTGTACACATTTGATATACATTAATGTATATCAAAGAAAGAGAGATGAAAATTCAGATATCAGTACGCATATATTAGTAAGTATATGTAATTTTTTAAAAGCAGGTTTACTTCCCACTCTACCAAACAAATAACCATGACGACAGTCTAAACAGCAAACCCAAGCCACAGAATAACAAGCCATCAGTATCGTTAATGCTTATCAATACAGAGAAGGGATTAAACTACAGTAAGGATCTGAGGATCTCTGGAGCAAAGATTAAAAGCCCCAATTGGACATAAGTGGCCAGATTGTAGTTCACTGAGTTAGTCTCCTCAGGCTAGAGTTCGATATGAATTTGCTGAACAGGGCACTAACATTCAGTTTGTAACATGTATTGTTATAGGGGCTGGATTGAGTTTGTCTCAAATAGGCAAAATCTATAATATAAAACCAAAGTGAACCTAAAAAAACTAGAAATGAAGACTGCCAATTGACTTTCTTCTTTGTAACTGAAGCTGAACCCCAAGTTCTTTCTTGAGTGATGTAGAGGTACGTCTCTGTGGCCTCTCCACTCTTGCCTTTTTCTGTGCAGTTCGCGTCTCTCAGGGAGTATTTCTTCCAGGGTTTAATACCATGGCACAAGACACCTAATCATGCAATTTTCTTCTACCTCTGTTTTTGCTGGCACATGATCTCCTGTATGATATTTCCGTCTTATGAAGAACAACTCGTACTAGAAATGCCAGGTCTATGACGTGATGGGCCTAACATAGCCCAGGTCGTGATGGACTTGCTGTTGTCATGGGATGGGGATTGGTGGGACTTGCTGTTGTCATGGGATGGCAATTGGGGGTTCAAGACACAGCATGCACAGGGGTGTCAGAGGACAGTCTATGGGTATGGATTTCTCTGTTTGTCATGTAGGTTCTGGGGATGGAATTCAGGTTGTCAGTCACTATAGGGGCCATCATGGTGCCAGTGAGTTGGCTCAGTCATTGTCACAAAGTCTGATGACCTTTCTCACAGTACTAGAAAGCAAACTAGAATGCCGGGAGTTACCATGACACTGACTTCAATATATCTGTATTAAATTCTCAGGAGAACCAATACCAAAAGGCTATAGGGTGTGTGTGTGTGTGTGTGTGTGTGTGTGTGTGTGTGTGCATGTAGAGAGAGAAATTTAAGAGATTGTCCCATGGGATAGCAGAACCTAGCAATTCCAGAGACACCCTGTAAAATGGATACTGTATTTCAAGCCCACAGACAATCTGAAGACCTATCTTTTATATTAAACCCTTTGATTGAGGAGGATAATATGTGTCACCAAATGCCTACTAATTCTAATTGTATTCCTATCTAAAATGCTTCCACAGCAACATCTGGATTGCGGTTTGATCATACACCCAACACACCATAGCCTGACCAAATTGGTATGAAGTTAACCACCCAAGTATGAATGTCAAATGTCAGACTCTGTTCCAAGAGTTTTGAAAGCGTGTTGGGATTTGCCTTTCCCAGGAGGTAATTACACATGTGAATGGCCTCTTTGGGACATACCTGGGAATCTTGAGTATATTTGCATGGTATTTCAGGGTCCTTTTCCCAGGGGAAAGACTGCCTCTTCCTCCAACCATATGCTAGTAATGGATTTGTTACCTTTCAGCTCCAAATGTACCCATCAATACTTTCTGCATGGTGATGCGTGGAATCTCACAACCTATTTCCATAGCAACAAGAGACTGAGCTTTCCCTGGGCAGGATGCTAGAAGAAGGCTCTAAGAAGAAGGAGCATTTTCTGCTCTAGGTGACTGTGCTATTGCTCAGAAATGTGTTCAGTTGTGTTTCACCCCAGCTCAGCCTGATAACCATTACCCCAAGGCCTTCTAGTGCAGGCCTTGTGCCTTCTGGACCTCTTGTCCATACCAGCACTTTTCTCTGCCCTCTGCCATGAGGTCTGAGCCCTGATCAAGAGATAATGCCTCCTTTACAAATCTGTCTTTCCTTGGGAATTCCCCCACTGCTAGGGTAGTCTTCTATTTTATAGCTACTCTTTATGATAGCTTAATTGTTCTTCATATTGAACGTCCCATTTTTATGTCCTTGCGTGGCTTCTATGTCCTGATTGGACCTGAACTGGTAGAGAATAGAAATGGTCCCAGAATACTACATTCTGTTGTTTGAATGAGAACTCTATAGGCTTGGTCCTATAGGTGGCGCTGTTAGGGTGGAGATTATGGGACTTTTAGGTCTTCCTGGAAGGATGTCCTTAGGAGCAGGTGTTGAGAGTTTATAGTCTCAACCTACTTCCTGTTCTTTCTCTCTGTAAGCCCCATCTTTGGAGGCCCCGTCGCTGTGCCCACCAAGCTTTAACCCCTCCCCAGAGGAGGGTCAAGATGAGCCAGCCAAAATCTTGACCACTCCCTGCCCCCCCCATCACCTTTGCGGCTTCCCCGTTCCCCGTGGGGGCCACCTGAGAGCACAGGAATCCTATTAAACCCGGATATTTTTTAATTTGGCTTGTTGTGATTTGGCTTGATTGGGATTTTTGCGTCGGCAGAGAGCTTGGGTTAGGAAAATTCCTAACACTCTCTGCTTCCTGTGTGTGAATGAAATGTAACCAGCCAGTTTCCTGTTCATATTAGCGTGACTTTCTCACAATTATGGACTCTAGTCCTCTGGAACCACAAACTGAATGAAATCTTTCATCCTTAAGTTGCTTTTGGTGATGGTATTTTACGGGCTACAGGAAAATAACTACTATATATGCCTAGAAGTCAAAGTCATGATCTGGATCGGTTTGGCCACATCCCTGGGCTTGCATACAGTGCTGTGTATCCTGCTAGTGGGAAATGGGATGCTAGTAACCTGTGGCATGTGATGGTATGATAATTAGTCAATTTGCACCTGACCATGATAAAGCGCAAGGTGAAATAGATGTTTTGGAAATACAGTTGTCTGGTGCATCTGACCAGTGTGACAGAACCATGTGTATCCAAACTACTATCAGGAATAAAGTACAAAAAGGGCAACATTCTGATCCATAACTTTCAGTTCTCTTCTCTGCAAAAGTCGCTTTCTTTTATACCCTTTGATATAAAAATACTTAGTGGGCTGGACACTAGAGGGTCTCTCTGATAGTCCAGTGGGCTCTGCTATGCTTTCACCAGTGAGGGCTGGAGCCTATCCCTCCGGAGTGCTTGCCCATAGCCCTGTGCAACCCCTTCTTTCTCTGCTCAGATCATTGGTAATTCTGTATACTGAGCTTTTGTGTTTCAATCACCGTGTGCTTTCTGGGGCCTGGTTGAATTTAGGCTGAAACAAAGCCTCGGTCTGATATTTGGCACAGGGAGATGGCTTATGAAAACCATATAGCAGTGAGAAATGTGGCACTTATAGTATGTTTTTATTTATTTATTTATTATGTATACAATATTCTGTCTGTGTGTATGCGTGCAGGCCAGAAGAAGGACCAGACCTCATTACAGATGGTTGTGAGCCACCATGTGGTTGCTGGGAATTGAACTCAGGACCTTTGGAAGAGCAGGCAATGCTCTTAACCACTGAGCCATCTCTCCAGCCCGCACTTATAGTATGTTAAGTGAAAAAAGCAGACTATAATGTTTGTATATATATTATGAGAGGATATTAGAAGGGAATGCATAAAAAGTACAATTGAGCTAATAGAAGGTATTGTAGAAAATGAATAATGAGTCCTCTTTTATGTTCAAGATAATTTGTACTTAAATATTTCTTTAAAGTGGTCTTAAGAAATATGCTAATAGCTCAGTACTTTTATTTCCTACTCTGAAAGGTGGAAATTTTTATAACACCTATCTTTATTGTGAGAATAAAATGGTATTTAAGCCTTTAGGAAAACGACGTCTGAACATGGTCAGTGTGTCAGTTATTTTCGTAAAGCGTCATTTATGTGTGATCATTTATTTTCCTGTGCTGCCTGATAGTCCCGTCTCTAATCAACCCCTGTCACAGCTAGTGACCACCCATGCACACAAACCAATGTACCCATTTACAGATCTTTGGGGCTGAAAACCACACGTGAGGATGAGAAGGACCTGGAGTCGGTGTGCGAAGGCCAAGCTTCCCTTTCCTCACAAGTTTGTTGACGCAGAGTCTTTCCCATGAAGACAAAACTGAAAACGTGCCGTGTTGGAAAGTGGAACAGACTAGGAATGACATCTGAGATTCCTTTCTCCTGCTTTAATCAAACCCCTCAGTTTCTCTGAACGAGTTCCCAGGAAATGGTCCAGGATGTCATCACAGTCTTGACAGTTCTAAGAGTTGATGGGTTTTGTGCACTGAAGAGACAGTGTGGGCGGTGACTCAGGAGTTAAGAGCACTGGCTGCTCTTCCAGAGGACCCTGGTTCAGTTCCCAGCACCCACGTGGTCCACACACAACCATCTATAACTCCAGTCCTACAGAAGCTGGTACCCTTTTGTGACATCTGTGGGCACGAGGCACACGAGTGGTACACATACAAGTAGACAAAATATTCATCCACATAAAATAAATAAAGATTTAAAGGAATAATTTTGCTGAGATGTCTTTTTTCCATGCCAAAGGTGGACACTCAGAAGTCTGGATTCTATTTCCTGTCCTTCACTGTAGAGACAATCAAATAATCCAGCATCGAGGTAACACAGCCCCCGAGGGGTTTACATAGCATCATCCCTGGCATCCCAGATGGAGACCATTTTTGTTGTTGTTGGCTGACAATGGACTCTCAATCATATTTTAAACTCTAGACCTTTGTTATGCATATGCTCGCCTGATTTAAAATACTATTGCATGTCTTTCCTCTTTTGCTTATGTCTTAGAAATCTGAGCATTTCAATGATAAAACATGAAGACTACGTCTATTACAGAACGCAAGTTGCACTGTGATGCCGAAGCACAAGAATGTTTACCTAATGGTAGCACTGACACTACAGGATCCACTCTTCCTCTCAGTTCAGAGAGAAAACTCAGGAACAAGCAGGTGACTTACCCTACCTGTGATTACAGATGTTACCTGTCTCTGAGCTAAAGCAACATCAAGGTGAATCAAATCAGTGACTAAGTTAAGCTAAGGACATGCACTCTCTTCCAAAGAGAACTCAGAAACATGCCCGTTAAAAGCTAAGACATATCCTTAAACATGGGCCTGGGGACTTTTTTTTTCCCTATGATTCCTGTTGTTAGTTAGAGAAAGTGGACCACATACTGGAACCTGAATTATTACTGTTTATTCCTGAAGAACAATCTAGAAAGAAGGATACAGGGCAGAAATTAACTTTTATGTATTAACTTTGGAATATGTATTTTCACTTCCGTGCCAGTCTATAGGCTAGGGAATTAGGTAAAATATTTTCTATGTGTTCAATTAAAAATAGTCACGTATTGCAGCGACGTATAATCAATAAACGAAAAAAATGGATTTACATTTTGTAAATAAAGAATCTTTTCTTCCTTCCTTCCTTCCTCCCTTCCTTCTCTCTCTCTCTCTCTCTCTCTCTCTCTCTCTCTCTCTCTCTCTCTTTTCTTTCTTTTGTAAAGGATAAATCAACTTTTCATTCTTCCAAGAGATCAGAGGACATCTGGGTTGGCCTGTGTGACCTTTCTCTTTTATTGCTGCCTTTAATGCTACGAATCTTTCCCAGTAGAGTCATCGGGCTAACCGAGTGCAGTTTTCCCCCATCGGGTCCTGGACAGAGTTTCTTCCTCTTCCCCTGCTGTTGTTGTTGCATGTGTTTCTTGTTTCTTTGCTCTTGCTGGCCTCTTCTGTCTTTGGTATCATCAGTTATAACTGATGACAGAAAGAGGGTCTTCTTGCAGCTGTCACACATTTGTTTTGAGTTTCTCCTTCTCCTTCCCTTCTCCTTCTTCTTCTCCTTGTTCCTCTTCTGCTGCTGATGCTTTTTGGGGGATGGTGAGACAAAGTTTCTCTGTGTAGCCCTGGCTTTTATAGAACTCACTCTGTAGACAGACTGGCATCGAATTCAGAGATCCAAATGCCTCTTCCTCTTGAGTACTGGGATTAAAGATGTGCGCCACCACAGCCTGGCCTACTTTCAGCTTCTTCACATGGCAGGAATGAAGCACATTTGACAGTGAGTCAATGAACTTGCATTCTGTCAGATGACCCATTGAGTCACAAACAGACTCATGTGCCTTCTCATCTCCCCCCTCCAGGTGAGAATGACCCTTTGCCTGTCTCCCCTTTTGTTTTAAACACCCTTCTGCTATATTCTGCATATAAAGTTGACTTTCTGTTTTGCCTCAGCACTAAGACCCTTAATGAATATCAATGAGTCTTTCACAGAACAGACCTTTGTTCATAAGCCTTAATATAGAACACATGTTCAATTATACAAATGAGTGGATCTATCAGTGAAACACAATTTTAAAGACTGCATGTAATGAGTACAATCCCAGCTAGTAGAGTGGCTTAGGTAGCAGGATGACAAGTTCAAGATCAGCACTGGCAATTTAGGAAAACCTAATCTCAATATTAAAAATTAAAAGAGAACATGGAATATGCCTTAGTGGTAGAATTCTGGCCTAGCATGCACAAGGCTCTAGGTCCACTCTTCATTACCATAAAAATATATAATAAATACCTCATGTTTAAAAAGTGTAGAATAGCCACATATTTGAATACATTAATGTCAATATTCGCTAGTAATTTTTATACATCATGAGTTATTTGTTGAGATGAATCATTTTTCACTTTATCTGTTTTAAAGTACTCAGGTTAGGGTTAGGTTGTGGGGAGATATGAGATATCTGTTATTGACAATGAACTGACTTGAACTCTTAGAACTTGTAAAGATGTGTGTGATGGAATCACTGGCTTCAGAAAAATACAACCTCAAAGTTCACACATAACCACATCCAGCAGATGGAACATTAGAAATATCTCGTCAGAAGTGTGGATGCCACGTTATGAAGAACTAGGGAAGGAAAATAGTGGCAACATAATACAAATTTTTGTTTATTGAATATTTCTTGTGTAATAGAAGGATAAAGAATTGTTTGTTGTTTAAAGAGAATCGGGTATGTAGCACACTTTCTGTTTTCATGGTTTGGTGAATTAAGAAAAGACAGGAATCTGTCTAAGCCTAGCAAAAAGCCAAGGAAATGATGCCATCTGGGAAATCTAGCTTCCACTGCAATAAGCCATTCGGAGGATTTTTCTCGACTGTGGGAGGATTTCAGCTACCATCTTGCATGATCCTCCATTTTAAAACTGAAGAAGCTGAGGCAGAGGTGGGCACCATGTGGTGAGTGCCCAGCTTCACCTTGTCTGTGGAATAGCCTCCATAGTTTACACAGCTTTAACCAATGACTAGCAACACACAGAACCCGACCCAGGGCAAAGGTCATGATTCTGTGAGATGCCTACAGTGGCACCTTATACATAGCAGAAAATCTCTCTGAATGGGTTAAAAAAAAAAAACCACAGTAGTAAAACTAGCTGTTTGATGTTATCAAGGGTAATTAAGTGATATCTGTAATATAGATCCAGTTATCTACTTGGCATCTTGTCACTCAACTGTCTAAGAGATTATTCCAGATTCAGCATGTCCAAACAGTTCCAGCCTTCCCCTCCACAGACCAGCTCCACTTCAAAGGAATCCTTTCCCTTCTTGTTGATGGCAACACCTTCAACATTCTGATTACTTGGGATAAAATTCTGAGAATTACCTTTGATGTGTCCTGTTGGTTCTACTTTCAAAATACATCCAGAAATTACCCCCCCCCACACACACACACCAATTTGCTCTTCCTCCTTAACTCCATTCACAGCCATCTTCCTCTTCATCAGTGCCACACTCTGCGGAACCCCTGTTTGTGCCTGTGCTTATACTCTCAACAAAAAACAAAGAAAGAGTGATTCTCTTAACGTAAGTCAGAACAACACTCTCTTGGCCCATCTAAAGTAGACTTGCATCTCACATGGAGGAAGGGCTCACAGCGTTGTTCAAAATACTCAGGAAGTGGAAACAATCTAAAAATCTCCGTGTGAGTGTATGAACAAAAACATGTATTTGTTTGGATGAATGATATATCGCAATGAGAAAAAGGAATGTGCTCTCTGTCATATGTGACAGCTTGGATGGACTGTGAAAGCATTCCTAATGGAAAGAGGCAATGGTTACAGGCCAGTTATAGGAAGTTGGGAACAGGCAAATCCATGCAGAAAGTACACTAGTGAATACCGAAGACTGGAGGGGAAGACAGAGTGACAGCTAGTTAGCCCGAGTATTGGTTAGGGATGACAAAAATATTCTAAAATTGACTATGGTATGGTAGACTTCGCTGTGAGCACACTAAAGCCAATCAATTATATGTCATAAACAGGTTATTTGTGCATTTTTTCTCTCTCTCCCCTCCTTTCTTTCTTTTTCTTTCTTTCTTTCTTTCTTTCTTTCTTTCTTTCTTTCTTTCTTTCTTTCTTTCTTTCTTTCTTCTTTTTTTGACAAGGTTTCTTTGTGTAGCTTGGGATTCTGTCCTGGAATTCTGCAGGCCAGACTGGCCTCAAACACAAAGAGATCTGCCTGCCTCTTCCTCCTGAGAGTTGGGATTATAGGCATGCATTTCTATAAGTCATTTTTTATTTAAAAGAAGAGTTGGATAATGGAAAAAGAATAAACAGAGAAAGAAGGAACATAAAGAGAATTTTGAAAAGCCTCAAGTTGAGAAGAAACATTAAAAAATTTTTTTTTCATGTGCATTGATGTTTTGCCTGCATGTATGTCAATGTGAGGTGTTAGATCCCCTGAGACTGGAGTTACAGACAGTTGTGAACTGACATGTGGGTTCTGGGAATTGAACCCAGGTCTCCTGGAAGAGCATCCCATGCTGTTAACCACTGAACCATCTCTCCAACCCCATGGGAAGGAGCTTAATATAAAGAGGAAATTTCGGGGCTGGAGAGATGGTTCAGCAGTTAAGAGCACTGCCTGCTCTTCCAAAGGTCCTGAGTTCAATTCCCAGCAACCACATGGTGGCTCACAGCCATCTGTAATGAGGTCTGGTGCCCTCTTCTGGCTTGCAGGCATACACACTGGCAGAAAAAAAAAGAGGAAATTTCATCATGTTTCACAGAGGAAGACTGGGAGGGAATGAAGAAAGTAAATAATGAAATTTCCATTTCTAGGTCATTCTACCTGGCTGGCTCATGGATAGTGAGCAGTGGGCTAGTCCTGATGCCAGAAAGACAGTTAAGAGCATAGAACTGTGGAGGAGGAGGGAAGGGTGGTTGAGTTTAGGATGGAGCCAGAGATGGGCTTTGGGATCCAATGGACAGAAATCAATGAATGAGGGTGGTATGGGTAGATGGAGGCTATGAAGGGTGTGGGTAGGTAAACACTCTGAACACTCATGCAGTTGGCCATGGTATAGTTCTGAAGTTGCTGAATTTCACGTGGTCGGAAAACAAGTAGATACATAGACAATCAGCTTGATTCCTGGTTCAGCCTGGGTGGTCAAACGATACCGAACATGGTCTTTAATCCTGACTCCTTCAGTTGCTGCATTTGGGGTCTGTTTCCATGTATGGCTATACTTTTTGAACTGGAGAACATGACGTAACGTCTTTTCATAATCTCCAAGTAGAGATAAATCAGCACAGATTTCACAGGGTTACTTACATACTACACCCATTAGATGGCACACTCAAAGTACAGAGAGCTGGCACAGAGTAAACAGATACCAGGACATAGAGATGAAATAGTACTCATGAGAACAACCATGCGTTCGGTGTTCAAAAATGTTACTGACGTGTATTTCCTTGTTCTTCTATGTAAATATTGTCTTGATCCAGCTTCTTTTACTCAAGTGAGATTAGCCCCAATGCTATCGATTAAATTGCCCAATAATTAGAGGTGGGAGATAAGGGCCAGTGAACATTGCCTGTGCAGGTGAAAGCGGAGAAAAGAACATAGAAAGAAAAGGAGATGAGACAGGAGGGGAATAGAGGAGAGGGGAGAGGAGGGAGGAAAAGAGAGAGATCGAGAACATAGAACAGCAGCTATGGAACTCTGTGTAGGCACTAGGGCAAAGACCATAACGCCCGGGTGGTGGTGGGGGGGGGTGGGAAATGGACTGGTCTGGACATGCGGGATGCTGTGAGATGAGCCCCCCAGCCCATAGCTGTACTTTTTAACCCAATGAACAGTAAGGTTTCCTTAAGTGAAAACACCCCTTTGACAGTATCAAAGGTATCATGGTCATCCCATGTAGTCTGTGCATGGGGTCCTTCATGTTTTCATGTGTACATTTGTTTACCTTTAACTTACATCACATCTGCTGAGTACTAGGTATTATTAGAAAGAGATAAGTGAGGAGGGAAAAAAATCTATCTTAACAGAGTTTGAAGTCTAAAGGAGGAAGACAGATTTAAAAAAAAAAAGCAATAAAAATGCAGGGTTGGCTAACTTTTATGGAGAACATGGACTCCGGGGAGATGTGGGCCTGGTGAACAGATACACAGCCAAGGAATGGACACTCAGGGTTCTCTAGAGTCACAGAACTTCTAGAATGAATCTCTCTCTCTCTCTCACACACACACACACACACACACACACGGATTTGTGGAAATGACGTACAGGTTACAGTCCAGCAATGACTAGCTGTGAATAGAAAGACCAGGAATCCAGTAACTTCTCAGCCCCACAGGCTGGGTGTCTCAGCTGGTCTTCTGTATGGACTGGAATCCCGAAGAAGTAGACTCCACTGTCAGGGAAGGAATGGATGTGCTCGCAAGGCAAGAGCAAGCAAGTGAAGGATAAACACACCTGCTTCCTTCTCCCACCATCCTTGCAGCAGAAGGTGTGGCCCAGATTCAAGGTGTGCCTTCCAGCCCCGGGGTCTGGATTAAAGGTGCGTGTCATCCAGCCTCAAGATACAGACTCAAGGTATGTTGTCTTCTTGCCTCAAGGTCTGGATCACAAGTGTGCCCTCCATTTCTGGATAATAGTTTATTCCAGATACAGTCAAGTTGACGGCCAAGAATGTGTCCTTGTAATTTTGCATCCCGCTTTCTGTCACCCAAGACTGAGGACATAAAAGAGTGGACTGGGGAAGATAATTATATTTAGTCACTCTGGAGAAATGTGTGGCCTTGCCTTTCTGGAGGCAAAACATCCTAGATTCCTTCAAGGGTCTTTTAGAAAGACGCAGCTGCTCATCTCTTACAGCTTCCGGTAGTGGATCTACATTACTGACCATACTGCTCTTATCTCTTATTGTGATTTTTGTGTGTGTTTGTGCTCATGTCTTTACTTTGTTGTTGTTCCCCCCCCCCCGCCCCACGCCATGCCTGGGGATCAAACCCAGGGTCTTGTAAGTCCTAGGTAAGTGTTCCACTACCGAGCTACATCCCTAGCTCCTCCTCTGTCTCTTGCAAAAACACAGTCATTGGCTTTAGGGCTCCCTTGGTCATGTAGGATAAATTTAGCACAAGATTCTTAATCCAATTATATCTGAAACGGTCACACCTCCTGTCTTGTCTTTTCCAAATAAGGTAATTTCACAGGCTCTGGCTATTAAGAACATTGAACTTATCTTTCTT
>NC_022016.1:72478254-72486336 GCF_000317375.1 Microtus ochrogaster
TGAACTTATCTTTCTTAGAGGCTACCTTTCCATGTGTTATTGTCAATTAAAGAATATGAAGTGTGGACCAGAGAGATGGCTCAGCAGTTAAGAGCATCCGCTGCTCTTGAGGAGGGAGTAGTTTCGGTTCTCAGCACCCATGCAGCAGCTCACTCTTGTGCACAACCTAATTTCAGGGGATTTAACGAGCTCTTTGCTGTTACACTGTGTGAATATATGTCACTATGGTTGGTTTAATCAACGTGCTGATTGGCCAACAGCTGAGCAGGATAAAGTTAGGTGGGGAAAGCCAAACCGAGAGTGATGAAATGCGCAAGGGTGGAGCCAGAGAAGAGATGCCAGCCAGCCGCCAAGGAAGCAGGGCATGGAGAAAATGAGGTAACAAGCCATGAGCCACATGGCAAAGCATAGATAGGAAATATGGGTTAATGTAAATGTAAGAGTTAGGTAGTAATAAGCCTGAGCTTTCTGCTGAGCACATTGGAAAATAAATGAGTCTTTTAAAATACAGAGTTCGGGCTAGAGATGTTCATGTAACCATAGCAATCATTTGTTGTGGGATAATCTTTTTGCCCACTGTGAAGATGTGTCTCTGTCAAGGCATCTGATTCATTTAATACATAGCTGAATGGCCAATAGCTAGGCAAGGGAGGACAGGCAGAATTTCTGGGCAGAGATAAGAACTCTGGGAAGAATCTAACAGGAGAGGAATTCACCGGTGAGATACGGGGGTGGGAGTGGGGGAGATGGTCAGACATACAATGTGGAGGAGGGGTAATGAGCCACGTGACAGAATGTAGATTAATATAAATGGGTTAGTTTAAGTTTTAAGAGCTAGTTGGGAACAAGCTTAAGCTAATACCAAGCTTTCATACTTAATAAGAAGTCTCTCTGCCATTATTTGGGAACTGGTGGTTCAAAGAAAGTCTGACTATATTTATTAATATGATCCAAGGCCATGATTAGTTTAACATTTATTATGTAATTGCAATGACAAACTAGGTTAATTTTCAGAATAATTATTTTCTGTTGACCTACATCAAATTGGCAAATGTAATCAATGCTAACACTCTGGAAAATTGGGAAATTTTTTTCCACTTAGCCCTTTTCCCATACAAATCATACATAACTCTGTTGCACAACAAGATTAAGTGAGTAGTCATTGGGTCAATGACTAGAAGAAATTTGATTCAGCATAAGTGTCGTGATATTTTGTTTGCATTCTAACATAAATAAGCAAAGCTTGCCTGAAGATCAGAGTGCAGAGCTAAGCTACTAGATGCCAGGCAGTAGTGACACACACCTTTAATCCCAAGATTCAGGAGGTGGAGACACACAGACCTCTATTAGTTCAAGGCCACCCTGGGTTACGTGAAATTGATCCAGTCTCAAAGAGAAACAGAGCCAGGCAGTGTTGGCCCACACCTTTAATCCCAGTACAGGAGTCAGATGCCTTTAATCCCAGCACTAAGGAAGACAAGAAGAGATGGGTGGGTGGAGAGAGAAATATAAAACAGGGGGAGACAGGAGCTCAAGGGTAGTCTGAGGACAGGATCATCCTTTTGTTCTGAGGATTTGATAGAGGTAAAAGGTCTCTCTAGTGACTGGCTGCCCTGCTTCTCTGATCTCTCAGATTTCACCCCCTAATATCTGACTCTGGATTTTTATTAAGAACAATCAGAGGGGCTGGAGAGATGACTCAGAGGTTAAGAGCACTGATTGTTCTTCCAAAACTCCTGAGTTCAATTCCCAGCAACCACATGGTGGCTCACAACCATCTGTTATGAAATCTGGTGCCCTTTTCTGGTCTGCAGGCATACATGCAGACAGAACACTGTAAACAAAACAAACAAATAAATAAAACTTTAAAAAAAGAACAATTAGAATTCATGCTACACATAGGACCATAAGGAAAGGGTCAGAGTGCACACATGTCATAGTTGCAAAAGGTGTGCAATCATTTGAGAGTACCAAAACAGAAATACTGATCTCCAATCCACATATCACTCAAAACAATCCTAGAGGGATCATGAATAGCAACAAAATGGATAAAATACCATTAGCAGGATAAAATGGAGGGGTTATAGTCATTATACCTACAGTAGGCAAAGATTTTATATATAGGAACAAAAACATTAATGATAAAAGAGTTGGATAAATTGGGATTAATTGAAATGAAGAGTTTATGTTTATAAAATATCTTGAAGCTTGCCAAGTTATGAACTGTCAGCCAAATCGAGCCTGCTGCATTCCATCCAGCAGCTTGGGAAGTAAGAATAGTTTTTCTATTTTTATATAGATGAAAGAACTCAGAAGATAAAATTTTGTAATATGTGAGATATATATGGAATTCAAACTTTAGTATCCATAAATAAATTTGATTGAAACATAGCCAAGTTCGCTCATCAGCCTTACTCATTGGTAGATTCTGTAGTTGCTGTAGTAGTACAATGGCAGGGTTGGTTAGTTGCCATGGAGACCACACACCCTGCAAAGCCTAAAGTAGCTACAGTATACTGCGGACTTATAAAGCGTAGAATCAAGAAAGTATAAAGATAAGTTACAGATATGGGAAATATATTCTCTGTAGAGAAGACAGATAATCCCTAAAGTCATTTAAGGGAGGGACAAGCACCCTGAATATGTACCCCCACTTAGTAATAGACACCGCAGGTGGAGTTTTCCTGTCCTGGGAGCAGGTCCCAACAACTGACATGGAGACTTAGTGCTAATTAGAAATGACTGGCCAGGTAGAATGTAGCCTGGTGCCGCTGTCCTGGAACACTCTTGAACAGTATTTACTACATGGAAACATAACCACCCTAGGAGGTATGCCTAACAAAATGAGACTATCCCACTGCAAGACCCGAGCAAGAGAAGGCTCCCTAGCTTTATCCATAGCAGATCACAAACAGAAACAGCACCATTTAGAACAACTAAGTTATGACGTATCAGGAGGTGGGGCGACGTACGTTAAGTGAAAAAGAATGACGTATAGCTACACACAAGAACTTGGAAGGCTCCTTCAGACATCATATTGACCAAGGAAACATATGGATGCCAGGGACTTAACCCAAGGCCCTATGCATACTGATACTGGTTGTAAGAAGCTCAACAATGATTTGGATGTATTTCATGGCCAAACACACATTTATATAAAAGTTAATAGAGTAAGGTTAACAAGTGAACCTGAAGGTTCACAACTATAACTTGTATAGCATAGTACACGTGCATTAGTCTACAGCCAAAACCTTGAAAGTGGGAAAAGATGAGCAAGGATGTGCATTTGCTTCTGGGCCCTTAAGTTGCCACACTCTGTTTCAGCTGTGTTTACAGCCATGCCTTGTATGCGCTGTAAGCCTTTCTCTGGGGCCCCTGGGGTGAATCATAAATCTCTTCTAGTCATGGCTGCTGCTTGAAACCTTGTCCTGTAACATGGGAAGCACACACTTGGACTGGTGTCTGAGATGATAGTCTTTCTGAAGAAAGCAACTAACGCTGCTGAAGGAAGCAAACCCAAGCTCTAATTTGGTCATCCCCCAGTCGTAGTGGGAATCCTAGCAGAGCATGTGGTGTGCTCAGGAAAACCAGGTGAGTGATTCAATGTCAAATAAATACATGTATGCGTATAGCGAGTAAGTATGCACACAGAAATGAAGTGGATGAGTACATAGGACATGAATATTTGTGAATTCATTGAACACACCACACACACACGCACGCACACACACACACACACACACACACACACCGTCCATCGCTTCCTCTCAGACAGACACAATTAACCAGCCACTTCAGAAACACTTATCTTTTTCCTCCTGTTAGACAGAGGGCAAAGTTTATTCACTGCTGATTAACGATTAAAATCTTAATGTCTCCTCTCTTCCTGGGTTCAAGTCTGGAACTCAGCCCTTATCAGCCAGTCACCTTCAACCAATTTCTTCACCTTCCTGTGCTTAGGAACCTCATCTTTAACATGGAAAAGACTGATTCCCATGGTTGTTTAGAATTTAAGATGAGCTCATGGTTATAATAACTTAAAGACGCTTTAAAGCTTCTGGAGGGGAGGAGTTAGTTTGTTCGTTTGCTTGTTTCGTCTGTTTCTAGAAGTGTTAGGCGCATACATAGTAGACACCCACTAAAGAGTTGCCAAATAAATGACCAGTATCCTGATCTTCAAAATCTACCTACTCTGCCTACTGTTCTATGCATCATGTAAGAGTTAACAGCCATTCCTGAGCCTCCACTTACTCCCTCCGATAGTCGGAGCATTTTTCTGAAGTGTCACAAGGTGGCAGCATGAGTCTTTCCTTTTGAATGAGTGGCATGCTAATTTTCCTTGTCTAGAGCAGGCCCTGCAGCAGCTTCTCAAGCCTGCCCATCCCCGGGGCTTTTCGGTTTGCCCCATCGGTATTAACTGCACTCTTTGCAGCTCTACCATTGAGCTAAAGAGAAGAGTTCTGCTTGTAGAGAGGTTAAAAAAAAAAAAAAAAAAAAAAGGAAAAAGCTGATGTGACTCCAAGGTTGCCTCCCGCAGCCCTGTTTAGTATTCCTGAAGCTCTCTTTCTCTAACAAGGCAATCTCTTGTCTCAGAGACGTGACGTCAAACGACATTGTCATCGTCCCATCCTGAAGGAAACAACAAACCAATTAAAACCTGGTCTCCTAAGAAAAACAAAGCAAGGCCAGTTCTGCAAGGGAGCGGCAAGACCTTCTCGGGGAACCGTGCAAGGCCTTTTGAGGAACCACTGGGAGGACGTGGATGCCTTTGAGTATCTTCCAGAACAAGGCCTTGTGAGATGAAGACAGTCTTGATTTAGAAATGAACAAATCTGGCTTCTAGCAGGGCTTTGGGAATTTCCTCCCCCTTTAATCTAAGCCAAGCTCTCAACTTGGTTTGGGCCTTTCTGAAGTGAGCATAACACTACGACTCCTGCGTACTGGGGGAAGGGGAGAATTGTTCTGTAAATTACACAGCAGGACAGACTTTGCACTGCGTGAGCCACTTTAAGAATCCCCTTCACCTTCTCTGTAGGAAACCTGTTCCACCCAGTTGAAGAGGCTTGCCTAGACGTTCTCCTTGGTGAAAAGGGACTAATGAATACCGAAGTTGCGTGTGTTGTAGGAACAGTATTCATTAATGCATTCTTTCTTTTAATCTTTGCAGCTCTGGGGACCAAATTCAAGGCTTCTTAACATTCACCTGTCTATGGTGTCCCAGGTGATTTCAGGTGGTCTTTCATTTTTCAAACCGTTTGAGTGGTCCACAGAAGAAAATGCCGGCCTCCTTTGACAGTTTTGAGGAGAGTGAAGATCGGGCTGCTTCCTCAGTTTGCCTCAGGCCAAACAGCAGAGAGCAGAGCTTCTGACCCAAATCCCTGCTCCATCCTGCTGTGACCAAGAGGGATAAGTGTGGCGTTACCCAGACTATCTCATTCAGTGTTCACAGTAGCAAGTCAGCCAGCTTGGTTAAGTATGGACCAGAGGTGGAGTGTACCAGCTGTGAAGAACCTGGAGAGATGGGTACTTTTACCTAATTAGATGTCCTCTGAATTATCACAACATGGGTCTCTGACTTTTTGCGTACACAAGCTTATATAGACAGGCTCTGCCACTTTTTCCCTCAAATGCAAACCTGTTTTTCCAAAAAATAAATAAATAAAAATGATTATAGCTATCCAGGGATAAAAATGGTCAAGTAGATACTAGGGGTTAAAAGAGAAAGATAGACAGAAAGAAAGTTATGGGGTAAGGAGAGGTCCTAGAAATGAGGGCTATTAAACCTCTTGGGAGGGAGGTTATTTAAGAGTGACGCTGTTGTTGCCACGCGTAGTAAGAAACTCTTAAAAAGGCCTTCAGCCCTGCTGATGTGATAGCTTTTACACAGCCATGCCAGAGAACTGGCTGTCATTTTAATGTGTGAGTTTGGGTAAGCTATGTTTACCAGGAATTTTAATTACTTAATGACTTTGAAATGACACCACTGTAAGCTATCATCAAGTTGGTTTCACTGCGTTTTATTTGTGGTGGTGAGATGGTTCCACTGTCAGGTTTAATGCTGTGGAGATGGAGGACAAGTGGGGGGAGGGATGAACTAGAATGAGAACAAAGAGGCCTTCAGACTTATATATCTGGCTAGGCATATTTGTATCGAATTACCTAAAAGAATTAGATCGACACTATGTTTTATGACTTGTTCAAGTCCATTTTAATGAGTGTTTCAAAAAGATTCTGTTCCCCCAGAGAACTATCCAAATATAATCTTGTTTGCATAGAACTGCACGCATCAATTAGCGCCACGATCTTTTCGTTAGGAAAAGGAATGGCCCACAAAGCCCTGTAAATGGACGTAGAGAGCTTTTACTTAAACACCCATGTATCATCTTTTGGGATAACAGATTTTTATCTTTCTTAATAAGTCATTGAACTTAAGTCAGAGAACCTTAACAGAAAATAGTTTCCTTGAACCGAAGCTGGTGTGGACTGAAGTTATCAATCTGAGTAATTTGGAGAAACAGCAATGTTGCTCTAGCAATTATTCCACCGGACAAGGAGAGAAGTTTGGCTTTGAAAAGGCGTTTGTTCTCAATGCGACTCATCTTCTAGATGGAGGAGCAGGTTGGGGGTATAAAGAGGATAACCCAACTTCACTGAGCTCTTAGGAGCGGTGGCTGTCAACACTGCTTCTTCAGCTCTCCAAGACAGGCCTTGGGGTCCGGGCCTTGGAGAAGCAAACTGTGCCCCCTCTTGAAAAGTGAAATAAGATAGACTGCGAAATGGGGGCCCAGATCCTTTGGGGGCCCAAGCGGGGGAAAGGGTTAGAGAAGGCTGCAGAAGGTTTGCAGAAGCGGCCTTTCTTTTCAGATTGGAATTCCCAGGTGTGGCAACTTTGGGTTTCAAGGAGGGATAAGGCTGTGAGGAGGGTTGGGTGGGCAGGAAAAGACACTGGTGCCCCGAATTCCTTTTAGAATGCTATAAATTATGACAGCGTTGTTGCTGCTGTTTTAGCAAGTTAGAGACTATGCTGCTTCTTCTGAAAGGGGAGTTAAGGGAACTTTTCTTTTCTTAGCTGCCAGGGGCTTTTGCCTGCTCTCCTTTGAATGGGGATATTGCCTCTAATTGGTAGCTGACATGTCCACTCCCAACGTTTCTTGGTGCAACTTGCTCTCACCAGTCTCACGGTTAACCAGTTCCAATCTGAGGTTCATTCAGCATGCCTCAAACCCTGGCCACTAAAGAGAGTCAGTGAGGATAATGCTTTATATAAAAGACTAGTTTTTGGTAACAGATGCCAAATTATACTGAGGTGAGTATTACAAGGTGACCTAAACAAAATATTGATGGTGAAATAAATTCTGCCCAAGAATCAAGCCAGGACACAGAGAGGAGGTGAAAGGTCAGGGTGCACAGCGGAGGGACAGTTTGTTTTGTTGGGGGAGGAAGGTCTACAATGCAGGCAGAGACATAGGAGAGCGGGGCGGTGTGTTGAAAGGAATATTCAAGATGGCTGGAGATGGTATATAGATAGGCTTATGGAATGATCCAGTAAGGTGGTCAACCAACGATTCGTACTATGCATCCAAAAGCTCGAACCCAGAGCTGGAGAGATGGCTCAGTGATTAAGAGTAATGAGTGTTCTTGTTGAGGACCCCAGTTGGGTTCCCAGCACCCACAGTGCTTCACATTCACCTGTAGCCCCAGTTCTAGGGGATCCGACACCTTGATGCCCTCTGTGGGTGCTGTGTGCACATGGTGCACGCACATGCATGCAGGGAAAACACTAATGCATACAGAATAAACAAATCTTTTTTAAAAGCTAGAACCACTGCTTTTTAATCCCAGCTCTTGGGAGGAAGGTGCAGTGAGTTCAAATGACTGGTTCCAGGATAACCAAGGTTATGTGGGGAAGCCCTGTTTCAAAAAAAAAAAAAAAAAAAAGCTAGAACCATTTCCATGTGTGTATTATAAAGACCCCTGGAAGGAATGTACATGCATGCAGGGAAAACACTAATGCATACAGAATAAACAAATCTTTTTTAAAAGCTAGAACCACTGCTTTTTAATCCCAGCTCTTGGGAGGAA
>NC_022016.1:72486436-72496976 GCF_000317375.1 Microtus ochrogaster
AAAAAAAAAAAAAAGCTAGAACCATTTCCATGTGTGTATTATAAAGACCCCTGGAAGGAATGTACATTTGCACACTGTGTGTGTGTGCTATGGAAGATGTAAGGGAAGGCGAAACAATGCATAATCAACATTATGAGAGCATCCAAGGGAAAACGTTAGATTCCTTGAAAGTCAAGGCCAAGAACACCCTTACTGCTCTGGAGTTCCCCAGGATGGGACAGGTACACTGAAGGTTAGCTGGACTAGCAACGGGGTGCACCGATGGACCTGGATTTGCCATTCCCACATTCAGGGATAAAAGTATCAGCTCAATTTATGGAGCTCTTCTGAGGTACAAGTGCTATTCTAGAAGCGTATGTGGATTAGTCAATTATATCCCCACGGCGGCTGCTTGGGGAGAGACACTTAGTGTTCACAGTTTACTCCTGGGAAACTAAGGCACAGAGACAAAGCAGGGGTCTAGAACAGGGGGTCTGACTCCGGAGTCTTTTACATCATATTATCTTATGAACCTAGCACAACTATCCCGTGCTGAGTGTTAAAACCAAAACAACAAACCCAGCTTTCCTTGAAAATTGTATTTTTAGGATAATCCCATTCAAGGCTGAAACTCGTAAATAAATAAAAATGCATTTTGGTATTACAGACCTCCCACTGCCCCCCCTACCTAATCCAAGGCCAGCAAAAAAATCTTTCTTTTTATTTATATATATTTTCCTTTTGTGACACTTTGGAGTTTCTGAACGCTAGGGGCTCCCGGATTCTCTGGTTTGAGAGCAACTTTTTCGTTTGGGTTTTTTTTTTTTTTTTTTTTTTTTTTGGAAAGGGGGTGGGGGAAATGTGGCCTTAATTATCCTACGTTTTAGGCAGCTTAAGGAAGGGGCTGTGCTTTCAGAATCCTGTCGAAGCCAAGTAAGGAGGTCCTTCTCCTCCCCCCCTCGCTTTTTAAAGGAGCTCGTGAAATATAAGCTCAGAAAACAAACCGAGCGATCACAGCGGCAGCCCGGGCGGCGGCAGCAGCAGCAGGAGGAGGAGGAGCAGGAGGAGGAGGCAGAGTTGGAGTTGGGCAGACGCTGCCGAGAGCTGCAGGACGCCGCGGAGTTGCAGGACTCCGCGCCGCTCCATTCATTAAGTAGCTGCGGAGGACTGTGGCGGGACGCCGACGCTGCCCACTCGCAAACTTCAGCACGCAGACGCACGCCAGCCGTGCGCGTCCCGGGCAGCGCGGCGCTGCAAAAGTTCCTGCTCGGGATTTGGCTCTCTTCCCCTTGGACTAGCGAACAGTTTGGGCTTGAGAGGAAAGCAGAGGCGCCCAGAGGGGAAACCTATCCGCGCCTGCAGTTGGAACTACTCGGCCGCCGCGTCCCGAGCCCGCAGTTCCGCTCCTGAGCAGCGGCGGCCCGCAGCGTCCCGGGAAGCTCTCCGCTGCCAGCGCCATGCAAAACTACAAGTACGACAAGGCGATCGTCCCCGAGAGTAAGAACGGCGGCAGCCCCGCGCTCAACAACAACCCGAGGAAGGGCGGCAGCAAGCGGGTGTTGCTCATCTGCCTCGACCTCTTCTGCCTCTTCATGGGTGAGCGCAGCCCCACTGATCACCTCCCTCCTAGCCTGGGGCCCCGCCGCGCTGTCAGCCCCGGAGGCCCGCAGCCATCCTCCGGGCGCCGTGCTAGCCGCGAGCTCCCCGCCCTCCCGGACCCCCAATCCCAGACCTGCGTACACAAGTTGGGGCGTGCTTGTGCATTCGCGGCAGCTGGAAAGTGCTCCTTAAGGGTAATCTCTAGTTGGGAGCCGGACACAGTCCCTCGGAAGGTGTGAGCTCGAGCTCCACGATCTGGAGGCAGCCTGTGGCTCTCCTCCCTGCATCCGAGTCTGTGCGAGACCTATCTAGGTCTCTGGGCGAGCCGGGCTCCTATGGTAGTGGCACTGCTGGTCCCGACTGCATGTAAACATCCACCCCTTTCGTCGCTCTGCCTTGCAGGGCCAGTCGCACAAGCTGGCCGTGTCACTCGCTGCTCGCTAGACTGAAAGCCCCCGGGGAGGGAGGGCGACCGGATTGGGCTCTTCCCAGCCGGGTCTTGGGCACCGAGGAGCGCATCACTTGTTGAGCGCCTACTGTATGCTAGGTGGTAGGTAGCTTCGCGGGCATCAGTTTTAAACCAGCTCACTCCCTGATTTGTGCAAGCAGGGGCTAGGAGTCGGGCTCACCCAGAAGGCCACTGAGGGAAAGCTAGCCATGGTCTTGCTTGGGGATTAAAGTTGAACTGCACTCCCTCAAAGTTGAGGCGCTAGCGCACGTCTGTTTCTGCAGAACAGATGTAAGCTCCAGCTGGAAGGGTGGTGGGATTCAAAGGAGGTGTGGGGGGGGGGATTTATTGAACCAGGCTCGGGGGAGAGAGAAACGACGCGAATCCACCGTAGTTCCAAGGTTGGAGTAAAAATAGGATTTTTTTTTCTCTTAAGCGAATTTTGATGTAAACCAAGGTGTGCAAAACTTGTCACCAAAGCCTTGCCCCTCTGCCTCTAGATGGATGTGCCACCTCAATGCCCCCTTGGTCTCAGTTTCTCCCTCAGTTGAATGAGTGGGTTCAAGTAGATGGTCTGGGAGGCCCCTTCCTGCATTAAGAACTCGGATGCCGTCCAGGAGCTGTTCTGCCAACACTGCTAACTGAAGAAACATCTGTGTTCCCCGTCCAGCTCCCCACAAATAGAACTCCTGCATGGAGGCTCCAGTCCCCTTGGAAGGGAATTATTCCGCAGATTGTGCCACCCTGGGTTTGCTGCCTTGTCTAGGACTCTTAGGCGCTGACCTCTTGCTCTTGCTGTTGCCCAATTACCCTCCGAGAATTTTGTGAGCCGGTGGCTTTCTTAGAATTTAAAATTAAGTATGGCCCTCTTCAGACTGAGGGGGTTGAAAGTAAGATTGCAGTCTGTGAAAGGGAAGGGAGCTTGTAGTTCCTGTGGATCCCATTCCCGGCTCAGTGATGCTAAGTAGAGTTGCTGTCACGGCAGGCCTACCTTCCTGGTGGCAAGCAGGCTTATTAGAATGCAGAGGGAGAGAGATGAGTTGTTGAGTTTTTTAAGATCCTCCCATGTTGGGGGGAGGGGCTGTGCGGGGGAGAGGGGATAATAAGGCCAAAGTACTGAAAAGGTTGAAGCTGTCTGTGTGCGACAAACTTGTCTGAGTTCTCCTGGGGTTTGAGTGTGTCCTTGGGAGGTTGGATTAGCGCTTTCACTGCAGGAGGAGAAAAACCCCCTGCCTCTGCTTTAGCATTAGGAAAGCTGGATTCCCCCCCCCCCCACGTGTTCCTTGCTCTAGCTTCTACATACTCTTCTGGCCCAACCAGAAGGGGGGGTTGCTCTCAGAGATGCTGCATTCTTAGGAAAACCAGTGTTGGGCAATGTGCAGAGAGATATACCTGTCAACTATAGTGTAAGCAGGGGCAATGACGCCCCAATATGCTTTCCTGTGTATTCAGGGTGGAATGAAAGGGTGTGGTGTATGTGCGCGTCTCTCCAGAGAGAAAATCCCAAACCAGTTGTCCAACTTAAACATACGCACCAACTATATTCCAGCACCACTACTTAAATAGCTCCTAACACCTTTCATTGGAAAAACCATCTGAAAGATTACCACGTATCTTGAGGTGGTTATGCAACATAACTCTGGCTTCCAAAAGAAGACTTAATAATACAACATGTGATTTTAATATTCAACACACTGCAATCCTAAAAAAAATGTTTCTACTTGGTTCAGTTTTTTTGCCCAAGACTGTCAGTATGATTTAATTTTTCTACAGCTTATTGATCATATGGTCTGCATTACAGGGTACTAATATATTAGGAAGAAAGACAGTTTTCTGTTTATTCTCCCATAGGAATATTGACCAAGCTTCGTCTCCTAGTATCTGGAAAAACTAAAAGCTGATGTGCTCTGTGCCTGTTGTGCAAGTGGAAATATGCAAGGCGTTTAACTTGCTTCAGATACCTTTTCAGAATGTTAAATTCTGGGTGAAAACCAAAAAGTCCCCTCTTGTTTGAAGGTCAAAAGAATGTGTTGGCTGAGAACCCCTGCCAGGAGCTTACACCCATTTACAGTTACCTTTGTCCATTGATTGCTTTTAAATACAATTGCAAATCTTTGCATGGTAGATTTTCTGAAGTCTCTTTTGCTTTTGTTTCAATTAAACACCCCCTTATCACCTTTTTTTTCCTCTTCACATTAGTTCTGGTGTATGGAGTTCCAGGAGAACCACAGAGATTTCTTTCCTATTGTCTAAGTTTTTTGTTTGTCTCTTTTAAAAACATAAATCATTTAATATGCTTTTCACTGTACCACCTAGAAAGCCATCTCCGTGTTATAGACCAGAGGAAGAGCAGATTATCAGAGACTAGATCGTCCCCGATTCTCAGTTGGCAGAAGTAGAGTCCTTTATCCCTTTTGGAGATTGTTGAAATTCAGACCCCATGAAAACCTTCTAGCTCGGTTGCAGAGCACCTGCCTCTTAATCCTCTTTGCGTTCCCCAGGTATCCTTTTGGATCAAAGCAGGAGGATAAATGATGTCTAATTCTTCGGTCAGCAATACAGAACGGGGTGGTCAACAACCACACCGTTCAATCTGGCTATTCTAAAATGTTGACAGTTTTGATTTGCAACAGCTGGGATAAGAACCTTAGAGCTGGTTCTGTAAGTAGTATGCATAGTTTCATTGTTACTGTTCGCATAGTATTCATGATTACTGTTGCACTGTTGATGATGAGAGGGGCGGTGGGGTGTAGAGAACAGAATGGAACCCTGCCACATAGAAGCCAAGGTTTCTTAGGTGGTGGCTGGCTGATCCCAAATCTAGTTGCATGTTGGTAGACACACTGATTTTTCATGAACTTTACATTCTTTCCCCCTGGAAAATGACTTGTTAAGTGGGATTATGTCTAAATTCCCGGGTAACCATTGAATACTCTGGGATCCAAATCTTACAGAGAGGAAAAACAGATGGTTTTTCGAGACAGGGTTTCTCTGTGTCGCTTTGTTGCCTGCCCTGGAACTAGCTCTTGTAGACCAGGCTGGCCTTGAACTCAGAGACCCTCCTGTCTCTGCCTCCTGAGTGCTGGGATTAAAGGCGTGTGCCACCACCACCCAGCTTCACATTTTGGCATTTCCTAGAGACTGTTGCAAAAAAAAAAAAAAAAGGAGCCTAGAGGTCTGAGGTTCCGATCTTGTCACTGTGTGGTTTGGGCAAATTCACTTGAAATTTCTGTGTAAGGATTTCTTTATATGGCAGCAAAGGAGAGAAGCTAGGTCATCTTAAACTAACTCTTCACAGTTTTGTGACTATGCCGACAACAGATAGGCTGGAAGACCCTCAGATCTGACCGAAGAAATAATGAAGAAAATTAGCCTAACTTGGTATTAACTGGAAGGTTCCCCTCCTCTTGGCTACATGGGTCCTTTGACCTGCTTTCTGGAATTCATAGTAATCAAAAGCACACAAGTAAACAAGCCCAGCCCAGGCCTCTCATGTTCTTGTGGCTCTGTTATTGTGTTTACTGCCATTTGAAATCACTCAATGAAGCAGTCTTGGTTTTGATAACTTAATGTACCATGGAGCCACAGAATATAGGAACAAATTTTCACGAATCCGCTGTTGAGCCACCCAGCCAACTATCTTGCATGCATTGTAACAAACATGAGGGTAGCCTGCGCTTCGTCAGCTAGACACTGCTGGCTTTTCCAGGACGGTGGAAAACCTATCTCCTTATTGTCCAAAATTGCCGCCCACTTATAGCACCCATTTTCTTTTCCTTAAAGTTTTCTTAAGAGACACCTTGGAGGTAGCTGCCTGGGTGGGAGATCTCCAAAATGGCAGTTGGTGGCCCTTCTATTTATAGCCCTTTGCATGCCTGTCAATTTGAGATTTGTTGTCCCTTCCTGTGCAGTTGTCTTGGTTGGCAAAGCCCAGTTGGTCACAGCGTGATGCTGATGACACCGTAGTCAAGGGATTCCTTTCTATGTAGATAGTAATATTTTGGGAGAAGCCCCACCTCTCTAGTCAGTTTGGCTCTGTACAGTATCGAGAGGAATCTTTAATGTGGGTAGTGTCCCTTATGTCCATGTTTAATGAACTCACCTGATGTGAGAACCATCTGGTGTGAGATACAAATTCTACTTTTCCCCAGGGGCTTTGGGCAGGCCCTGGGATCCTGTATTTTTATAAAATCCTTGGCTAATTTTTATCAGGCCACTTTTAGAATCACTGTGTTGTGTAACAACTCGATGTCTTAAGGGCGGTTGAATTATGCAGTGGGCTTTTTGTCCCTGCACTGAATGTTCCAGCACTTTCTGCATTGTTAGGCTGTGTTTTGGGTTTGTTGTTGACCATGCCTCTGTCTCTTCTGAGATGTGGAATTGGTGTGTGAGGGAAAGGTGAACCGGGCGTACAGGAGATTGCTAAATAGAGGCTTAAATAGCTCCAAGTTAATTTGAAAGAGTCTTGGGAAAACAGTGCAGGTTGCAGAGTCCCTGGGATTGAGAGTGCCAGGGGGCATAAAGCTCACACCCATAGGTGTGATTTGGACAAATGTCACTTGACCTCTCCGGGCTTCAGCTTCCTCCTGTGTAAAGTCAGCAAAGTGGGGGGACAAGGAGGGGGGCACACGACAGGCCTGGGTCCTGTAGCTGAGGTGAGAGACGGGTGTGCAGAGTTAGAAAGTGTGTTCTTAACGTCAGGGGCCCTGCTGCCGTGGTCTGCATTAGTAAAGATAGCATTTTCAACTCCTCCACTTTCCTTAACCCTCCAGGGTTCTGTGGCAAAGCCCCCCCCTTTCTTTTTTTTCTTGTTTTTGCAAAGTTTCCTGAAACTTATTAAAGGGAAAAGGTCTGAGGAAGAGAAGTTGGCTGAATGGACATGAATGGTTTCCATTAGCTGAAGAAACAGTGGCAGGTTTCTGACCTGTCTGGAAAGGTCAAAGGGCAGGCACCTCGGTCACCTTCGGTGGCTGCTGTTCTCTTCCTTTGTAAAAGAGATGGTTCTAACATCTGAGGAAAAAAAAACACAACTCTTTTAGGAAAGGTGGAGAGGATGGGAACAAATGACCCATTTGGGGTCTTTTACTTCTTTTTGTCCTGTGGCAGTGCAGGGGAAGCTGACTGGAAGTTCCAAGAACCCCAGTCTTTGGAAATAATAAATAAAATGCTTGCTCCCTGTGTGTGTGTGGGGGGGGGGGGCTTTGTTAAGGAAAGGGGTACCAGGCTACTTATCTGGGCCAATCACGTGGTTGGATAGTGATGCTAAGCTGTAGAAGCCATAGGCCAGAGCAGTGCCTGCTGCTGCTGGTCACCACACCCTCTTGGGGCTTTGTGTCCTTCCTCACTTCCCACTTTTCAGGACAGCCCAAGGAAGAGGTGCTCCAAAGTCCAAATATGTGTGGCCTGTTCTACAGGGCTCTGAACAGAGCTGCAGGAACATTAAAGACCGTACTTGACAGTAGAGTTGCTGGCACTCGTACCTAACCGACTGTGTATCCATTTAAGGTGGACTCAGCCTCTCTATGGCCGTGATAATAAACCGCTGGGACAGTTCTCCATTTCCTAGATTCACAGAATCTTTAGAATTTTGTTGTCTTGTCAGTAATACCAAGATTATTAGTTTTTTTTTTTTTTTTTTTTTTTTTTTTTTTTTTTTTTTGGTTTTTCGAGACAGGGTTTCTCTGTGGTTTTGGAGCCTGTCCTGGAACTAGCGCTTGTAGACCAGGCTGGTCTCGAACTCACAGAGATCCGCCTGCCTCTGCCTCCCGAGTGCTGGGATTAAAGGCGTGCGCCACCACCGCCCGGCTTATTAACACAGGTCTTTCAGGAGGGAGGAGGGAATGAATGGTGGAGAGCCTGAGAAGAGAAACCCAAGCTTTACAGTCAGAGCCCAGGTGCGCTCTCAAGCTTCCTCTCTCTCTCTGTCTGTCTCTCTCCCTCCCTCCCTCTCTCTCTCTGTCTCTCTCTCTCTCTCTCTCTCAACTCCGTTATACTATGATCTGACCCCACCGAGGCCTCTTTTCTCATGGCAGCACAATGCCCTGCTCACCTGAGGCCTGGACTGGCTAGTAATTGCCACGGGGTTGTGAAGGAGTAGGAGGAGAAACAAGGTCTTGCCTTTCTGATACTCCCGTGTTTGAAATTGGATACCTTTCATGTGGCTCAGCTCTGAGAGTCTTCCATTATTTCCCTTGCTGTGTGTCAGTCAAAAGAGGAACGAGACAAACAGGTTTCACTTTTAGTCCACTTCGCTGTGTGAGGCCGGAGGCTCCTGGGGTGAGTTTGGAGGACTAGGCATTTTTTAATATATTCCTTTTCTTCCGACTGGTACTTGTTCTAGAAGGTGCCTCAGCTTGCTGCTGACTGATTGGAGCTTGAACAGGCATGGCAGTTTTACAATGTATCCCAGGAGAAAAGAAAAGAAACTCAGTGTTTCCAAAGATTGGGCTTTTTAAAATGTTCCTGAACGATTCTTGCGGTAGAACTTATTCTCATCTTTTCAAGGATGAAACGGAGTCTGGAACTTAACAATTTACTGAAGATCATGTGTTGACTGAACATGCTACCATTCAAAGGCCAGGGCGGCCTTATCTTTGAATGCCTTCTTAATACTATTCTTTGCTTAGGTCCAGGTAAATTTATAAGTTATGATCTGCATTAAAATCTCCAAGCGTCAACCTTACCAAACAACGAGGGCAAGAGCCGTGCCCACGGGCAAGCCTTTGAAAGACCCGGTTGATTTCTGCGTGCTTTCAAAGTCCATATTGTAATCAGGGTATTGATGGTTGTGTTTTTGAGGTTTGTCACAAATTAACAAAATGATATGCCTGGAGAGTTTTGCAGAGAAATGCAAATCAGGATAAGTGCCTTGTCATAATAAGCAGTGTGCGCTGGTTCCTGTGTATGTATCCCTGAAGCACATAATACACAATTACACTGACATGAAGGAGCCACGCTTATTGATGTCGTCTTTATATCTTCCCCCCACCTCCAATTAGTTTGCAGAGTCAGTCTGTATAATTTCTAGAGAGGGATTTCACCAAGTCTGTGTTTGCACCTGCCTTTCAAGTCTTGTCCTCTACGGATGTTCCCGGAGTACCTACTGTGGGCATGGGGTCCTAGGTTACCCCAAAGGAATTTCCAAGGTAGGGGAGGGAAAACAGCCCTTGGTTGATAATGACAGGGGAGCCTTAAAGGAGGGCCTGCAGAAACACAGCTGGGAATGATGGCGCTGATGGCACCAAACTGGGTGCTGGAGGAGAGGGGAGGGAGAGGCTGGGGATGTCACGTGGTCCATTTGCACAGGAGGACCAGGGAGAGATTGGGCCAGTGGCGTGGCTAGAAAAGAGGCTAATGACAGACTGAAAAACGGGGCTGGAAATGACCATCAGCTGGGGACCTTGGGCATTATTTAGAGGACCAGTAGAATAATGGGAGTTTTATCTTTGTCATTTGTTTTCTTTTTATTACGGGAATGTTCGTACAGTTACCAATGGTAATCTTGCAGCTCTGCTAGGTTCTATAGTAGCTCCACATTTGGGGGAGGAATTTCCATGCTGTTTTGAGGTGGCTACAGTGTTCCACAAATCCAAGGTTCCTTTACAATGGGAGAGGAAGTTAGAAAAGTTTTACAGAGGTCTTTGAAATTAGTATAATTGTGAAAAGTTCTGAAAAGAGGATTCATCTATTATAATCTAACTCAGGTTGGGGAGACAGATCTCTGGCTTGGAGACTTGGGGGGACTTGAGGCAAGTGAGAGCTGAGCCTAGGGCGGTGGGGACACAAGGGAGAAGGACTTGGCAAAGAGAGCACAGGTATCCCCCGGGCTTCTGGTTGGGAGCCTGGAAAATGAGGTGAGGTCAGCCTCCTGTTCTGCACTCGACCTATGGTACCTACAGAGGAAAGCCTTGTGGTATGACTAGTGGATGTTTCTCTGTGTGTCGCCCCACAGCAAAACTAAGACTGCAAGTCACCTACTTGTTCCGCCCTGGACATCAGATTTTTCTCAAATGCCCCTTGACAAGAACAAACCGGAAACCCTCCTGGTTTTGTGTAAGGGTTTTTTTTTTTTCATGTTATAATGATATTTAAGAAACAGTTTTGTTGGGATGTTTTTCACAATACCATGTGATGCAGCCATTTAAGACTTAAGGCACACAATCCATGGGTTTTATTGTCGTCACCGAATTAGATAGTTATTCCCATAACCAACTGCAGAGTTTATCTCTGTAGAAAAAGATTGATCTTTACTAATCCTTCCCCATTCCTGTGCACCTCTCCCAGGTCTTAACAACCACTAATCACTTTTTTTCTCTCATAGATTTGTTTATTCTGGATATCTCACATAAATCAACAGTATGATCTGAGGTCTTCTGTAATTGGCTTCTTTCATTTAATGTTTTAAAGTCCCGCCGGGCGATGGTGGCGCACGCCTTTAATCCCAGCACTCGGGAGGCAGAGGCAGGCGGATCTCTGAGTTCGAGGCCAGCCTGGTCTACAAGAGCTAGTTCCAGG
>NC_022016.1:72497076-72519129 GCF_000317375.1 Microtus ochrogaster
AAAGCTATGGAGAAACCCTGTCTCAAAAAATCCAAAAAAAAAAAAAACCAGTCCCATCCATATCATAGCATGTATCAGTAAGTGCTTCATTTGTTTTTATTGCCAGATAATAATCCATTTATGGATATACCATGTTTAGTTTGTATACTTATTATTTGATGTCTCTACTGGTTATTCCCATTTGGGGTTTTTATGAATAGGAAGAGCGGCCTTGTGTTTTCAGTTCTCATAGATCTATAGATTGAAGAGTGCTATTGCTTGATCATATTATCAGATGTTTAACTTTTTGAGGAATTGCCAAATTACTTCCATCACGTCTGCACCACTTTCGATTAATTAACTTTTGTAAAAAGAAAAAAAAAGTTTTACTAGAGGTCTTGGGGATTAGGATAGTTGCGAAATCACACCTCAGCATCGTTTTTGTTCTTAAGGGCATTTTCCCACGAAGAAACAGACTTTTTAATCCTTTAAGTTGCTGGGTTTAAGACCAGTGAGCAGAGAACAGTATTCTGACTGAGATATAGAGGGTGGGTGGTCCGACCCACCCCCCTGCTCAGTAACACCTTTAAGTTCAGTTTACCGACTGAATTTTCCAAGTGAAACACAAAACAAAGCAGTAATAACAACGACAAAAGGATCCACTCCAGAGTTTCTTGAAAACTGTGTAGAAGTTGAAATATTAAAACCTTTCTATTCCTAGACCGTGGTTGATACAGTCTTCAGGCCTCACAGTACAAATCCATCTGTTTGGCCTAGTTCCTCCCCTCCCCCACCGGATAGACCTATAGTCGCCATCTCAGAACTGAGTGGCTTCCTATCACTGAGACTCACGTGCTGGATGTCAGGAGATATTGAAGAAGATAAGGCAATCACAAGACCTCAGGAATCCGATGACGTCACGTCACGGTAAAAATGCCCTAAGCATCAAGCGTTGATATGTGGCCCGTGAAAGAGCAGATATTTAAAGAGGGCGAAGGAGAGATAATCTTCATGACCGTTAGCTGCTTCCCACGATGGCTCCGTGTTTCCAGAATCAGAATGAAGCGAATGCTGACCTTTGGCTCTTCATCCCAGAGAGGGCAAGGGACTTGCTGAGGCTCACTTGGCTCGTGTTTGCGGGGACTTGAACTGAAGTCTGACTAAATAATGACAGTTGCTTACATGTAGTGGGTATTCGCTGTGGGCTTCTTACCAGATCAAGTGCTATGCATACATCCTGATTTGGTTCTCCAAGGAGCCTATAAAATGCCAATCACGTTTAGCTCCATTTTATAGAAGTTCAGAGAGGTTGAACTAACTCCCCTCTGGTGCAGTCCGAGTGTTTCAGGACCGGGCTGATAAGTCTGACTGGTGAGGCTGTTTTTCACCACTTGGCTCTCCTGCTTATGTTTTCAGAGTGTGTGTGAAGCCCTGGCTTCCCACTTCTCCCCCCCAGCCTGCTTTTCTATCAGTCTGTGGAGGCCAAAGTGTCCAAAAGTGAGTTAGATTTGTGATTCTCACCCTGAGTTTTTGGACCCATTAAGGTCAGGTTAAGGCAACCATGGGACATCCTATGACTGTTGGGATAACTCAGAAATAGCTAATGTATTTTACTAACAACTAACTTGCAAAGACTGACTTGGAGAGAGAGAGTGCATTGGTTAAGAACATTGGCACCTCTTGTAGAGAACCTAGGTTCAATGTCTAGCACCCACATAATGGCTCACTGACCTCTAGTTTGGGGCAGTGGCGGCAGGGGTGGTGGTGGGTGCTCCAATGCCCTCTTCTGGCCTCTGTGGGCACTTCACACACATGGTACACAGATATAAGATAAAATAATATAAAATAAGTGTTTTTTTTTAGGCCTTAGCAGCTGCCTAGACTAGTCCGTGCATCAGCGTTCTAAACATAATTTGAGTGACACCTGCCAGTTCACTATGGGTCTGCTCCTTATTTTTGGCCATCAGGAGATGCAGTTGGTTCCCTTCATGCTTTGCCTAACAAAAGTAGAGAATGATTGACAATATTTCTAGATATAATGAGGGAGAGGGCAGGAAGTAGCTTCCAGGGATCTTCACTGCAGGAAATGCTGGTACCTTGAAAGAAGTAAAAGCTCAGAATTAAGAAGGGAAGCATACTGGCTCCTGGAGCCCTATGGGAAGGCTTTCTGAGGGGTAGGAGGGCCTTGAACTAGAGCCCCTTTGGAGCTCACACCAGGCAGCAGTAATGGGTCACTCTGCTAGTGACCCTTTTTGTGCCGCAGGTTCGTCCGCTGTCGCGGTAAGTTTTGAGCTTCTCTGGTTAGTGTCTGCGGATGCAGCTTGCTCATTAAAGGGAGTAAATGGAACTTCTCCTCTTGGCCTCTTCCCCACAAATGACCCACATTGTTATAAAGTTAGCAACCACCAACAGGAAGTGGCAGAAATGTTTCTCAGCCGCACAGCCCATTTCATTAGACAGTTGCCCAAAGGGGCTGTTTTGGTCAATTTGGCCTCTGTAGGCTTCTAGGGAGGAACAGCCTTAACACATCGTTCCTCATCTTCGCATTTTGCTGACATCCCGCCCTCCGTGGCTGTTTTGATTAAAGGCCTAGTGCTTTGTTCTGCAGCAGCTGAGTAGTCTGTGCTCCTGAGGGGGAACTTCTAGAAAGCTGAGATTTTAACAATGTTTCCCGAGGTGTTACCAACTTACCAGAGAGTCTTTTGTTCAGGGGCTTCTCATTGAAATCTATTCAGAGAGCAGTTCCACTGGCCTGGCAGGAGGGCTAGTGGGCTCCTCGCTCCTTTGTGAGGGATTGCTCTCGGAAAGGCCTGAACTTGAGGCATTGTCTGAGTGCAGAGCTCCTCCGGACTGACTGGGAAAATAAAATATACATCTTGGGTCACAGCATTCACAGTCCAGGGCTTTCCACCCCTGGGGGAAGTGCGCTGTCATGAATATTAGATGTAATTTTCCTGAGTCCGTGGCTGGCGTTGAGAAACTACGCTGTGAGTTTGCCTTAAGCTGATGGTTCACAGTTGTGCTTGCCCCCACTGTGAAACTGAGGATTTATTATCAATTAATAATCTTTCACTGAAGAATTCTTCCAAATGACTTGCTGTACGTCTGAGAGTTTGTTTGGGTTTAGGTATTCTGTCTTGCTTCAATTAGTTTTTCTCACTGTGGATCCCTCTGTCTCCTCCCTCCCCCCAGAACTAACAAACACACACACTCCTCCCCCCACCCCGTCATGACACATGACACCTGGGGTAGCATTGTCTTCAGTCAGCTGGAAAAGGCTGGGAAGTGGATGTTTGAACACTTCCCTGTAGCCAGGCGCACCATCCTCTCATCGGCTCTCACAGTCCTCTAATTGATGCTACGGACGAGGCGGCTGCTGCTCAGGGAGGCTGAGTGACAGGTCTCGGGACAGAAAATGGCGGCACTCTCGGCCCTGAACCAACCAACCAATACCTACATTCTATTCTGCAACCGTGAAGAGTGGCATTTGGACTGGCATTGTCACTAACAAGCCTATGACTAAAACGAACGAGTCAGAATGTCTTGAAAGGCCCTGTAACCTGTGTAAGTTTGACTTGGGGTTTAAAGCCCTCTGTCCATGTTAGTATTTCCTGTTCCTGTGTAGGTTCTCAAGAGAATCGCAGCGAGACTCTGAACTTCAGGCTGAAAGGGCAGGGGCTTCACTGAGTACTCATTATGTGGCGAGCTGTGCACTAAGACACTTCATGCATTATTAACTTACTTGAATTTCACGACAGCCCTGTGCGGGAGGAGACCGGCATTCATTTCAGTTCTTTCTCTTTTTCTTTTTTTTTTCCCCAGAAAGCTGGTCAACAGGGTGGGTCTCAGCTCCTATTGGTGGCTGGTGACACACTGCATTAATAATTCAACTAGTTAATCTCCAGCAGAGGTCTTTGAGATTCCCAGGAAAGTGCAGTGTTTGGATCTCCCTTGAGCTGGTCGCCGTACCCTATGCCCACTTCCGTTACACGTATACTGAAGAGAACGGGAGCTTCGGAGAGATCTGTTTAGAAGAAACGGTGAGAGAGCCCCCACAAGTTTCATGCAGAAGTGGGGTGACTTTTCTGCCGAGGAATAACAGTTTCTGATTCCAGTGTTGATGCCCCTTCTTATCCATCTTCTCCAAAGGAGTTAAAAAGCCAGGGAGTGGAATGCTTTGACTGAAGCTTTGGAAAAGACCACCGAGTGTTTCCCAGGCTTTTGTGGGGCTCCTATTCAGCGGGGATTTCAATGGTGCTCTGATTAGCATGAGACCAAGTGTATAAAGTAGGCCTTTTTACCCTCCTAAAAGAAGTTCTGTGGTATTCCTTTCCGAGGGGGTTGGCAGAGAGCTTTGACAAACACAGACCCATGGAGAAGCTAAACGGGGCCGAGAGCAGTCCCATTTTGTACACATCCTTCACACTTAGAATGCAGAGCAGAATCGCTACAGATGCGCATCTTAGGAACCATAGCGAGGCTCTTCCTGCCCTGCTCATGGATGAACAGGAAATACCCAGAAGGCACCTGGGAAAGGGGATCCCTGGCTGTCTCTGTGTCCGAAAGCCACCATGGAGAACCTTCCTGAGTGTGGCTGGCCAGCTTCTCTTTTCCCTTTGTTTAGTATGCAGTGCCTTGGGGAAGAGGCAGAGAAATCCACTAGGGTGGAGCCCGCTCTGAAGGAGCAAGCGAGAAGACGAGAAGACAGTTACACAGCAGTTGGTGAACCCAGCCAGGTGTTTGGATCTGATACTTTAATGAAATGATAAAAGTTAAAGGTCTACGCGGCAGCCCGTTGCTGCCTAGGCTCGATATTTGAGGTCTTCGCTGGGGAACCTCGGGCAAATTGCTGCCATTTGGTGAGCGGTAAAATGAGGATGAGCTGTTGAGACGGATAGTGTGCCACGGGCACAGGAAGTGCTTTGAAACCCTAAATTCATATTGGTGACGTGGATGCAGTTCTGTCTGAAACGCACCGTCTTCTCTCTGTTGTGCCCGTTTCTGAAAACTGTCCTTGTAGATTGTATTTCTCGGTGGCAGTCCATAGTCATCCTTGGGCCAAGGTTGTGCTTAAGGACAGCCATTCTGAACACCCAGGCACCTCTTCTCGGAACAGTGTTCCGTGGCTGGAAAGTGCATCTGTCAGTACGCTTGAGAAGCTTGAGAATTGGTCTCCACCTTGCCCTCTGTCTGCCACCTCTCCTGCTCCTCCCTCCCTTCTCATCTCTGCCCTCCTTCACTGCTTGTGCTTCAGGCGTGTGGATTGGATGGATTTCCCAGCCTTCCCCATACCTCCTCGTTCTTCGTCCCTATGAGGGAGGAACGTGCTGCCCAGTTCTTGGTAGTCAAGTTCTCAACTGTTTCCTCTGGGCAAACTTCACCTTATTGTGGGTCTTACGCCACTTTGTGTTGATCTTTCTTTCTTTTATTTTATTTGTGTGTGTGTGTGTGTGTGTGTGTTGATCTTTCTAATGTAAAAAAAATAAAATTTAAAGAATGGGTTTGCCTTGTACTTTGGTGCCATCTTTCTAAATTTGAAGTTTCTTTTACTAAGCAGCTCTCAAATTTTTATTGAAAAACTATATAAATAAAAACAGCATTCTAGACAGTAGGGCCATAAAGCCAGAGAGGACAATACACTTTTTTTTTTTCACTTTTTGTTATTGTATAATTTACAATCTCAAGGTAGCCACTGACACAATACCTGTTTTTTTTTTTTCCTATAAAAAGCTTCACTATTAAGTGTAATTATAAAGCTAAGTTCTGCTTCATACCTGCTTCCTGTAAGTCACCGTGATGAAATGGAAAGACACGTCACTGGCTAGAGCTGGTGACAGCCTATACTAGCCTAAGGAACTCGAGAGACTGTGAGTGTGACCTAACTTAAGAGAACTTAGGCTTTTAAATTTAGCTTTTATATTATCGTATGATGTGGTAAACTTGGTCAGCTAAAATGAATTTGTGCTAACCGTGATGGCTTCTTTAAGAAAAAAAAAAGTTTAACCTACTTCACTCTAGCCTTACCTTGTAGCAGGTTTTGAACAGGAAAAGAAAAATGAGAGCGAATGAATGAATGAATGAATGAGTGAGTGATTGACTTTATTGTGCTGTCGGGAATGGAACCCAGGCCCTCAAACATGATGGGCCAGCCCTCTACCCTTGAGTTACATTACCGGTTGCCAAAACCACTATTAGAGAAATGATGCCCGAGCTGGAAGAACAAAAATTATCTCCACTTATGTCCTGGCTTTGGCTAACTCACTGACTGGGCTGCGCTCGCCAAATCACTTGCCCTTACTGCGTGGTGACTCTTGTTCTGTTACTTCAAACAGTGTCCACTTCCTTGCTTTCTTACCTCCTGGAAAGCCATTAAAATGACTGAGTGCAAGGCCAGCCTGAGCTACACTGAGAGACCCTGGATCAAAGAACCCAGGCACCACCACCGCCACCGCAGTGACCCTGGAGGGTGGATCCTCGTCACATTCGCCTTTTAGCTTCTTGTCTGCGTCAGTCCTGTGTCTCATGGCTCCTAGGGGACTGAGATCAAAGAAAGAAGCGCGGACACTGTCAAGCCCCGCATTGCCTTCCTTCCAGGGTTTGTTCTTTTGTTCAGGTACATGGTATCCACGTGGAAATGGCGTGTCACTCCAACTTTACAGATGCCAAGACAGACGGAAAGATGGCACAAGAGGTCAGGTGTTAGGAATTAACCTTGGATCTGTGCTTCTTATTTTTTTTTTTTTTTTTGGTTTTTCGAGACAGGGTTTCTCTGTGGCTTTGGAGCCTGTCCTGGAACTAGCTCTGTAGATCTCACAGAGATCCGCCTGCCTCTGGCTCCCGAGTGCTGGGATTAAAGGCGTGCGCCACCACCGCCCGGCTGTGCTTCTTATTTTAAAGCTATCATTCGGTTAGTCCTCCCACTCCTCCGTCACCAAGTACACAACCCGTCCAGTTAATTCCCCCATTAATATCAAACTTTCTGTTCAAAAGATCATGCTAATTAGTATAAAATCAGTCTTCTTATTGTTTTAACCCAGTACTGTTTGGTACACTGTAGGCAAGTAATGGTTACCATAATAGTCATCATCGTGTCAATTTATAATTTTAAGAATCCATTATGACCTACACTAGCTTTGCAGATTTAATGATCTCATGAAGAACGAGATGTGGTCCCTGCCCTGGGTAGGTCTGGTGGCATGAATGTGCCATGTACTCCGTGCAGAAGTAGCAGGCTCAAGGGGCTATTAGCCGTATACTGGGAAGGGGGTTGAAGGAAGACCGCTAAAGGCTGTAGGTAATAGTGCCACTGTTTGTCAAGGAAGGGGTGCACCGTTGAAGCCATCTTGGCAGAGTGCTTCCTCTGATAGCAATATCAATGACCACTCTTTAGCGTAATCTTCCAATGCCTAACACAGAGGACTCAAGCGTCAAAAAGTCTCCCATTCCACCCTTACTTTATAGGTGGGAAACTACACTTGGAGAAGTCAGATGTCCCAGAAAATGGGTAGACTCCAGAGGAAAGAAGGTCAAATCCATAGAGGAGACATGTTTAAGCATCTCTGTAACTGCTAGATTTGGTTATTCTGTTAAATTAGCTGTAATCTCGGGTGTCAGTGGTCTACAAAGCCCTGGAAACCTTAATGGCATCCCAAAGCACAGTAAAATTGTTAAAGAGAGGAGTGACCCTCATTCACCTTCTCTTCCTGTCATCGTCATCACCACCCCACCTCCAACAGACACGGCTACATTCAAGAGTCTGCTTCTTTTGACTCCGGGTTCATCTACCTTCACGATCAGTCTTAGCTTTTCTAGAGAAACGACTCGCACCTCGGTACATCTAGTTTCTGTCCATACATTCCTTCCTCCCCAGCGGGCTGCAGAAGGAGAACCCATTCTTGATAGCTGGTTGTTACCCACACCTTACCCCATCACTACTCAACCTGAGCACTTAAACATCATGACGTCAAAGCCACGGCAGCCCTGGTGCCAGTTAGTGCCCTTAAACAAATCATCTGCAATCGTGTCTAGATTTCCTGACCTAATGGCATCTAGTATCTTCAGAAGTCGTCAGGGATAAAAAGGCGTGTGCCCACGAGACAACGTTAGTTCACTGGAGATTTCGATAGTTAAATCGCTAGATGTTGTCACTGAGGGGACAGATGACACAATTTCCCATCATAATTCCCATAGTCAGGAATTAAAGTTCTAAACTTTAAGACGCAGTGTGCTACAATAGCGTCAGGCTTGTTTGAGTTCAAATTTTGGGTCATTTGCTAGCCTTTTTTTTTTTTTTTTTTTTTTTTTTTTTTTTGGTTTTTCAAGATGGGTTCTCGGTAGCTTTGGAGCCTGTCACGGAACTCGCTCTGTAGACCAGGCTGGCCTTGAACTCACAGAGATCCGCCTGTCTCTGCCTCTTGAGTTCTGGGAGTCGACAACAGACCGCTCCGAACTTTTTGTGTCTGTGGAGTGGGGATGGGAATTTTCACATTGCAGGCTGTCAGGAGATTGGGAGGTGCCTAGCCACGCTAGGTTCTTTGATTATTATTGTGCCCTGGCCCTGGAAGTGTTTGGGAACAGCTAGGTCTCCTAGATGATTGGCAAGCTTTAGAAGGAGGGTGCCCACTGAATTTGCAGCCAGTGTGCTCTAAGTGTGTTTGGACCCAGAGTGTACGGCCTTTAAAAAAAGTGCCCTGGAGCCTCCCCTGGAGTGAGCTGGTGGCTGTGCAGATGGCATTCTCCTCCAGCTGCTCTCCAGAAGGTGTGTTCCAGGTGGGGAGGCCGCTGTGAAAATGTGTCTCTGATGCATTCCAGTGTTCTGATGCAAAACCTGCCTGGGAGATTGAGCAGAGCATATTAACCGATATCATTTGAAGTTGATTAAAACTATCTCCTTAATTAAGTATGGGAGAACAAGAAGTTCTCAGTCCTCTGGTAGCAATTAAAGACTGGAGCGTCGATTTGAAGTTGTTTTTGCAACCCTTAAAATAATACCCCCTCTCCTCCCTCCCCTGAAAAGCGTTTCTTAGCTAGAGACATTCCCTCACATTGAGGTTTGTGAAAGCTGTTAAGGACCACAAACCTGCTGGCAAGTTCTCTACCGCCAAGGCTTCGGAGTTCTCAAAAGCTAGGGGTTCAAGCTCAGGATACGCTGATTGGGAAAGAGAGCCTAAACAAAGGGCCCTTTGAGGCAGGAAGCTGAGCTTTGGCTTCAGCACAGAGCACTGTGGGATTGGAATGGTGCCCCGGGACTTGCCGAGAAGAGGGATTCGGGCGATCGAAGGAGGAAGTATAAAGTTTCCCCATACAGTGAGGGGTTCTGCTGGAACCCTGGAAAGTTGGTCTCAGAGGCTACCTGTCATCTGCCAGCCCAGTTGGCACACTCTATAAAACCTGGACTTGACAGCACTCTCTGTCTTTGCCCAGAAAGGGGAGCCATCCGTAAAGGTCCGTGGATATTGCCTTCTTAGTAAGGGTATCTCACTAGGAGATCAGAGGTTTCCTGACAAGGCCCAGAGCCATCACTGTAATCAATGCATTCGTCCCGCCACGCCACTGAATCACCCGGTATTTATTGACTGCCGCTTTATACTAAATAGGCTGCCGTGGCTGCAAAACTTACAAGACACAATTTCTACTCAGGGGCTCAGGATCTCTGTGACTGGGAGGTGAGGACCGGAAGGTGCAGAGACAGATTTCTGGAAGAACAGTTCCTACTGCACGTATTTCCCAGCCACCCACCAGGCTCCAGCCTCCTAGCTGGGTTTTGTATTGGATCTTCCTGCAAATAAGGCTTGCAATGCTCATTACTGCACATATCCTAAAGGACAACAAGCCAACAAACAGTGAATAGCAGGGACATTGAGATAAGGGCCATTGACATGGGAGATGATTCCCCCTCCCTGCCCACCGTGTGTGTGTGTGTGTGTGTGTGTGTGTGTGTGTGTGTGTGAGACAGAGAGAGAGAGAGAGAGAGAGAGAGAGAGAGAGAGAGAGAGAGAAAACTTTACTTATGCAGCAGAATCTTCCTTGACCAGAAAGGATCCACTTCCTGTCAACTCTGTGGTAAGATGTTGGGTGAAGGGAGCAAACAATAGGAATAACTAAGGAAACGGATGGGTTTGTCAGAAGCATTGGCAGCAGGAGGAACGTATTCTGGGTGGGCCTGGGTCAGTGATACCACCGCCCCAAAGAGGAGCAGAGGCTGTCTTCGTGTACACATTTGAGAACTGATTCTGCTGAACAGATCAAGTTCAACCAGGCAAGATGGTACAAATTTTCGTAAATTAGGAATATCTATCGTGTGCTTCCTCCATCCCCCAAACGTATATCCTTGATCCGAGCAAATGTGTAACAGTGATCCGAGAATGGAAACCTGAGTCTGGAGGTACAGGAGCCTAGAATCTGCAAACAGATGCCCAACATAATCTAGAAGTCGCTGTGGGACTCGGGAGTGGATTGGTCCCCGGTGTATAGATTGACATCACAGGAAGCCTTTTGACAGCTGGACCTGGCCAGAGCTATAGCAACTTTCTGGTTAACTGAAGGATGTTTAGCAGAGAATTTTTGGCTGTTGTGTTTAGAGGTTATGCACGGAACTTGACTACAATGTTTGTGTGTCAGTAAAATTTAGAGAAAATGCTATATTTCTATGTATAAGTGGAGAGGCATTCATGAGAAGCAGGTGTCTGTAGAATCTCGGCAGGAAACTCTGAGGGAGGCAGCCTGTCTACTTACTAAGTCCCTAATACAGTACTTGAGTTGCTCAATAAAAATTGAAAAAAAAATAGAAACTGTCGATTTTTTTTCCTGTCACTAACATGTACTTTTAGCCTTTTGTCTAAAGTTAATTTCCATTATTGATGCTTTAAGTTGTATCAACCAGAATTTGGAAAAGAAAAATCACACATAATCTGCCATTTAGTACATTACCGGGAAGTTTATTTTCGGTTTGTCAATGGCCATTTCCGTTTCGCAGGACCCCTTCTTATATGCCCTGCAATCTTGTTCCCGTGTGCAGATTTCTCATTTCTAAGGACATCGATTTGACTGGATTAGGACTCACTGCTGTGATTGTCTAGATTGTCTAGAGAGGCTGTCTGAGTTAGTTCACACTAAGGACTTCCGCGGGAATTCTGGGTGGGGGTATGCTTCAACCTGGAACCTCCCCTCATATACATGGAAGGAAGTTGGGGCCCGAGATATAACATGCAATTTGACTTTAGGCGTGTCTGCCTCTGCAATGGTATGTTTTCATCATATCCTGTTTCCTACTCAGGAGTTGGAAAGGCCACGAACAGGGGAAAACTGTCTCTTTTGATTCTAATTTGATTGGCAGGAGACAGTGTTTGATGGTTATTAACTTTACATGCAACTGATTTGGACCTGCACTGTGATGCTATTTAAAAGCCAGGTTAAATACAGCGTGCCAGGCGTAGCTGAAACTTAAATTACAGTTGTGCACTTGTGAAGCCTGTTGGCGAGCTAGGCCCATTCCTTTGAAAAAGCCAACGAATACAGTGACCGATAGACTATTTGGCATCCTCATAATTCCCTGGTGATTGGACTACATTCCAAGGAGAAACTGGTATTAGATATTGGTCCTTGTTCTTCTGCCCTCCTTTTCCTCCTCTTCCCCCTCCTCTCCTTCCTGTCCTCAATCTCCTCCTCTTCTCTGCATCCCCCCAGATTTTGGTTTCTTTCTCTTGCATAAATGACTTCAATAGACCATATTTATACCTATTGTGTGTACACACAGATATGCTTCAGTAGTCTGAGGGAAGTCTAGGAAACAAGATGGCAACAAGCAGTGAATGTTCCCAGCCACCCCTGGTCTTCTTGGTGTGGGGTTCACAGGGAGGTGGAAACTCCTGCCAGAACTGATGGGCAGAAGCTGCTGATGGTGCCTTCTCAGTCAGCGCCCTCCTGGGGGAGCGGCAACTGCACCTATCTTAGTTTCAACTAAAATTGAAGACTTTTTCCATCGACAGCTCTCCGGCAAATGAACTAAGATTCCTGTGATTCCCCCTCTGTGCTTTGTTGATTGCAAGTGCTTGATATTTATTAGAAGTAAGCGCAGGAAGAGAGAATGAACAAATTATGGTACAGAGATGGGGCTAGCAGCGTGAAGTAATCTGGGGAACTTCCAAGGACATTCCATTCAAAACTGCATCGAGCAAACGTTAGAAAACTTCCCATCTTCCGTTAGCATTGAGATGAGCATTGGAAACCTGTCTTGTTTTTTTATTTTTTTTTATTTTTGGATTTTTCGAGACAGGGTTTCTCCGTAGTTTTTGCTTCCTGTCCTGGAACTAGCTCTTATAGACCAGGCTGGCCTCGAACTCACAGAGATCCGCCTGCCTCTACCTCCCGAGTGCTGGGATTAAAGATGTGCGCCACCACCGCCCGGCCTACCTGTGCTGTTTTATAGAAATTTGTCTATGTAATTTTGCATATACTATTGCTTGCTTTAAAGGGACAAAGGCCCCCTTGGTCGTCCTCATCCTCTGTAATGTATTACGTAGTCAAAACCGTGAGAAACAAACAGTCCTTGCCGTGAATCAGTGCTGTTCGCGTTCACGTACACACACACCTTACTTCCCATCAATCCACACTAGCCTTGAGCAACTCCTGCGGATTACTCCTCCCGGCCCCATTTTACACATGGTCTAGAAGTTTGTGTAGATCCCTTAATGGCAGATCAGAACACCAAACTCAAATTGATTTTGCCCCAAAGCCTGTACTCTGTTTGGATATTTGCAGTCACTCAAATATCATAAAAACAGGAAAAATGGCCAAAAATCTGTGTGTTTCATGTTTAGTTTCTACATGTGTCACAATGGATTCCCTTTCTACACTAAGTAACGCTTGTTTGTCTCCCTTTTATGGAGGCTTCCCGCGTTCTCAGATGTAACAGTTTCTGAGCTGTCTGTGTACCGGGGAGCGGGGGCTTTCTCAGAGCATCCTTATATCCTCTCTTATTTCTCCCGTGTCTCTGGGAGGCCAAGGGACCTGTTAAAGGTGAAGGCCAGACCCCAGGTGCATGACCCCAGAATCCACTCATTCACGGGGACACTGTACCAGTGTTCAGAAACCTTGCCGACAAATAGGTTTGTCTGTTGACTCTTCAGTTCTAATCTAGACCCAGGTGGACTGTGGAAGGACTTATCCTTTGTGCTAAGGTCGCCTGAAGGTGTCTGTGTAAGGGGACATGAGCTGTCTGCTTAGAGAGGTGTGTGAGGCTAAGATGAAGCCAGCTTCCTATGCTCTTGGAGAGTAGGTGGTGTTTATTTGAGTTGTGCTGTCTAGGATCTGGAGTGGCAGTGCCGTGACAGGGGCCTTAGCTCATCTCATTCCGGGTGGAAGGGGATGAGTGTAAAATGCCCATGCTATCCATGGAAGGTGATTAGTCACACAGCTTGGTTGCCCGGAGCCAGCTGACTCTACCTCCCTTGCTACATACCATTGCCCATTCAGCCACCAGAGTGGCCTTTCTCAACCCTGCCTGCCAAGCCACTCCCTTCCTGAGCCTGCTGAATATCCAGCATTGGAGAGGGGATGCATATTGAACACTGGGCCTGCAGGTGAAAAGCTCAGTCTTGTTTGAAAACTGCAATGGATCGGTCCGCTTAGAATGCTTAGAGATGACCGCGGCCAGCATTTCTTAGAGAACCTTCAGCTAGTCCCATATCCTTGTGGGTTGTACAATGTAACCGTGAACTTTACTGAAGGCTCTGGGTGGCATGCTCCTGCTGAACTCGAGTGGGAATGACCCGCAAGTTCACCCTTTCTCTCCACTCAATAAAGAGGCCCAAAGAGGCAAAGGGACTTTTTAAAATCACCAAGGACCTTGAGCTGCCAAGCCCTGGCTCTGGCTCTGGCGCTTTCTGCCATAGAGACCTTCTGCTTCATTCCTGGCCCTCTGTCTGGAGACCAGGCCATCAGAAGTCATGAACTTTCTCAAACTTTCCCTCCTAAAAAGCCTCTGGTGTCTGGCTCCCAGAATCATCCTTTGTCTTTCTGGAAGATATTTTGGCAAAGCGTTTGAAAACTTCACTCCTACCCAGGCAAAAGAGAAAGGGTAGGGAGACTGTGGGTTTGAGTCCTCACGGGGCTTTTGCAGGTGATCTACTGGGGAAGGTTAGCCCTTGGAGTTTATAGCCCTGTTTTAAGCTCTCTCAGTATTTCCCAGCTCCAGTAGCCAACAGCTGCTCAGGAAATATTTGCTATTCAATACAGTTTAAAATTGTGTCTAATGTATGTATAGGTGAATCACATTATATATAAATATATCCATACATATTTTTTGTAGATTGTTTTTCTAGCTCAGGGTAGCATTTTCGAAACAGCTGCTAAATCACCTTGATACAATCAATCACCTTAAAAAAAAATAAGAATTCTCGGTCTGGGGATGTAGCTCAGTGGTAGAGTGCTTGATTACCTTGATTTATTCCCAAACACTAAGAGGGCTGATGGAAGAGGAGAGGGAGGATATTCATTCATCCCCATCTCCTTGTTGCTATTTTGATTGAGTGCTTGAGTAGGTCTAAGCAGAGCCCAGATTCTTACCATTATTCTATATAAATTTTTTAATGAGTGCCTCTGATAGTGATTGTCTGACTTTGAGAATCACTGCCCAGTTAGAGCCCTGCTCCATCCCACCTTTGCCATCTAGTGCAGACAGGAGCATGGGCACTAGCGTTCGGGTCTGGCCTCTTAACACAAACAGAGCCCGGTGTGCCCAAGGCTACAGCAAGGTTCTATCTAGAACAATGGCCTAGTATGCCTTGTGTCAGATGGAGAGAGGCAATGGAGAGAAATGACTTGCAAGCCTAATTAGGCCCACTCCCCAGTTCTCAAACCTACAACTCTAAGCCCCCTGCTAATTGGCAGTCCCTTAATAGATTAGGGCTTGGCAACAGGCTTGCGTGTTATTATAAACCACACACAGAAAAACCCAGTGGCTGAGGAACTCCTGCCAAGGCCAGGCCTGGGTTTTTGTGAGGCTTTTGAAGTGTACTGGACTTTCAGTATTTTGTATAGTCAATGTACTGAAAGGGAATCAAACCGTTCCTTTGGACGGGATTTGTGAAGGGCGAGTTGGGTGAATAATTAATTCCCGGAGACCCATTCTGTCATTTTGATGGACAAGCCGCAGCCCACATATGCAGCTTGTTCTCAGCACCAGCAGCCCCTGGCTTATTTCTCACCGACCTGCCCCTTTCCTAGCAATAGCTCCCCTCCCCTCTGTGCTTCCAAAGGAGGGGAAGGAAGATGTCTCAGTAACGCACCTGCTCCGGGACTGGCTGCTCAGGGCGCCATCTCAGGAAATCCCCTCTATAGCCTCTCAAGACTGCAGGACCTGTTTTGCAGCTGAGGACCATGGTCTGGTGTCACGATGCCTTGACTTGGTCCAAGTGCGAAGGATTGTACCTAAGCCTGCTAGTTCCACCAGCACAAAAACAAATCAACACCCCTACCCCCTCCCAGACCAGTTTTGATTTTCTTTTTTTAGTGACTTCATGTGGCTGTGACACAGTATTCTTTGCTTAGATGGTGCCCCTTCCCACCTCGCAGGATAGCACCTTCCTTTCTACACTAGGCCATCCATGGCAGAGTGTAGTGTGGCATTGTGCTGGGGGACAGAAAGATGCTGGAGTTTGTGGTTTGCAAGCATGTTGGCTCCCAGATGCACAATCCCATATCCCCCATCCCTTCCTGATCCTATCACCTCGCACTTTTCTCTTGTCTTACCAATTAGATTCTGCTTGGCGATCCTTCCCTTTCTTTTCAAGTCCATTTCCACAAAGGGAGGAGCAGAAGTGGAGGATGATGTGATAGTCACAAATCCTCCCATGTCTCTGGCAAACATACCAGGCGTCTCTCATGGCAATGCCATGGTGAAGGGGAATAATGTTGTTTGGCATTTTGCCCTCCAAAAAGAAGTGTATGTGTGTGTTTGGGGAAGGGGGTTTGGGTGGGAGGGGAAAGATAGGCAGAAAGAACAGTGGGGACTTTGTAACTTACTTCAGCCCAGGGTCAGGTGGGTAGGGTCATAAGGAAGGAGGGGGTTAGAGAGGCCTGGAACCTCCCCTCCCTGGGCTTTGCTATCCCCTTCCCTCTCTGTTTGAGAGAAGTTGTAAGGGAAAAAAATAAGGGAGTTTTCTGTTTGGATTTGTAAGAAGGATTCTGGACATTGTGTCCCTCCGAGGGATGCTGGCTCCATGCTGCTTTGCAAGGATTAAGGACCTGGCTTCCAGAGCCACTGAAGAAACACCCCAGGAAGAACCCTTTCTCTCCACAGCTGAAAAATGCATCCCAGGGCTTTGGCTTCCTGGAGAGCCTTTCCTGGAACAATGGGGTTCCTATAGCAAGCCACCTAGGAGTTAGTGACCACAGCCAGCTCTCCCTAGGGTATGGAAATGCCTGCATTTTGTTGTCCCCGTACTGGAAGGGTAGGGAGCCCCCCAACTAAGGGCAGCCCCAGAGCACCTGGATTTCTATTTATGTGAGAGGCACCCCTCACAGCTCTCTAAGACAGACAAGCTTGACAGCTGCCCAGTTCTGCAGAAAGTCAGGTGACCCCTGCTGTCCCCTGTTGTGCTGCTCGGGGGACCTTGCCTCTGAGCTTCGGTTCCAGCCCTTGTGAGAAGGATTATCTGAAGAGAGAAGGGCCCAGCCAAAAAGTACTCCCATCTGGCTGCACAAGTAAGTACCTTTGTCTTCTGAAACCTGCCTGTCTTCTACCTTCACACACCGAAGAGCAGCAGGAATGTCCGTTTCCTCTGCTGAGGTTGGTCGTTGGAGAAGCCCGCATGTCCTGTCAAGGGACCCCGGATACAAAGCTTTCTCGTTTGGAGAAGACTACATATTCTTTGGGCAAAGCCCTTAATCCCTAAATTTAGAGAAGTAGTGAGACCCTTCGGGCAACCCCCCCTACTCAGGCTGCACCTGAAGAAAGGGATGGGAGTGAAAGCGAGGTCTGGTGGCTGCACCCTCAAGTTCCCTGAAGAACCAAGACTGAGAAACACAGGTGTCAACGACTGTTGTCTACTGGGGATTTTCAAAAATCGTATTGGCATCAGGAGTTTAGCTAATCCTTCCAAATTCACTTGTGGCATCTTGTGAGTTCCAGGTGTTTCTGAACCAAACATGAGTAGTGAAATATTTTGCCCTCTAGGTTGGCTGATCTGATTGGTTCGGACTCCCAAAGCAGGCAAAACACTAATTTGCTCGATCAGCTGCAGAGCTGAATGCATGTCTTAAATGGTTCTATTGGATTTCAATTTATTTCACTGGGTGTTAATCCCAGGGATGATTCAGCTAGAAACCTCTTCCCCCAAATAGGATAATTCTTCTGGGGTTACGACATTTTAAGTGGCTGGTTGATCTCCTTACCAGAAGCATCTTTCAGCACCTAGGTTTTAGGAATAGCTAGGCTCCCCCATGAACTTCTTTTCTCATGTTTTCTTCGGACAAAAGTTGGGAAGGGGAGGGGTGTGCTAAGGCGGTCCGGATTTAGTCTTTTGTGTTTTGTTTTTGTTTTAATGCAGCCTTGAACACATCATTGGTATTTAAATGCCAGCAAGGAGTCTTTGATGTACGTTTCGGGGTGCCAGTCGGTAAACAGGAGTTGCATGTCCCCCATCTGCAGGCATGGGCTGGCAGGTGTCCTCATTCCTCCATTTCAGCAATACCACCATTAATGTTCCTGGTTACAAATGCATTCGTACAGGGCAGGGACCACATCTTACTAACTTCTGTGACCCATAATTTCCTCTGTAAGGAGTTTCCTTCTTTAAAACAGGACCCCCAGCCCCACCCCCCAGTTTTCTGTCTTCCCAGTGCCGTTCTGCAGACTGAGGCATGGGCCAAGCCTTAGATGCCCGGGGAAGAAGCTGAGGTTGTATTTTAATCAGGTGTTTTGTGATGCACTTGCAAGATGACTGTGTACCTGTAAAGACAGCACCCAAAGAGGAAATCAACTGCAAATTAAAACGTGACTAGGGAGTGTCTAGGCAGAAGGTCAAAGCCATTATTTTGGACTTCAAACTTTTCGCTTTTCGGGACCTGTATTGGGTTACAAAATTACATCCCTGGATTATTTGTGCAGGTGGCCGCTGCCAGATTCGAAGGTTTCTGTGTTTTACAAAAGGAACATTGACAGGCCTGGGAACGGGGAGTGTGTTCCTGGGGTGAGAGGTGTCTTATCCACAGCACCCTGGAACCGCTCCAGTCTTGCTCAGTGCAAGTGGTAGTCCAAGAAGGGGGTGACAGAGCCCCTGTCAAGATTAGTCCAGCTAACTTAGGACACCATTCAATCTAGTTGAGTGGCATCTGTGGACAGGGCTGGGGGAAGTGGGGAGAGCTAATATTTAATGCCTACCATACTGCCTTTCCTCCTCGGGGCTCTTGAGACTGGTATTGGCATCCTCCTTTTATTGGGGAGGCTGGGAAAAGTTAAGCAACTTGCTGGATATCACATAGATTGTTAATTGGCAAAGCTAGTTTCAAGCCCAGGTCCGAGCTACCCTTCTGGGGATCCGTGAGCTTCCTCTCACCTGATTCTCCAAGAGGATCTTAGGAGTACACTGAAACTGATCCCTTAGCTCTGGGGATAGCAGCAGTGGGGTGGGGGCATAATAGCACAATCACTGGGACTCCTCAGCCTTCCCTTAAGGCTTAAAACGTATTTACAGCAATTTCACTTGGTGGAAAAGCCCGAGGAACCAAAGATCAAGGAGCTTAGATAGAACGCTGCTGCTTAAACCACACATGCCATTCAAGTTCGCCAAGGAAGTAGGGGACCCCCAAGTCAGAGAATGTATTTCCTGAGGAGTCTGCGCTCCCAAATTTTGGTTAGCTTCCATTAAATGCTGGAGATTGTTCTTTCTTCCAAGGGAGATGGAAATGGGTTGTTTTCTGAAGCGATCCTTGGCTAGTACAGGAGAGGAATTACGATGTCGGCATGCTGAGCCTCAGCCTTCACACCTGCTAAGTGGAATAATACCACGTAAGGTCGCTGTGGTGTGAGAATGTTATTGTGTTACTTGTGTGCCTAACCCCATTTTGAGCATGATCAGTGATACCACCATATCTGATAGGCTTTTATTTTCTAAGTCTCTTCTCGTCTGGCTTTTACTCTTTAGGATTAGTGAGCTTGTAGCATACGAAGGTTGTTTTTGTTTTTGTTTCGGATAACTACTGCCTTTAAAAATAGAACTCTATGATGACACCATTTAGGATCACCTAGACAGGTATAGGGTAGGTTGGCTCGTATCATAGCCATGTAATTTATTATGACACACCTTGTTTACCTGCCTAATAAGGGAGGTACTAATACATGCTACACCACCAGACTTATGGGGGAGACTTGCTGGTGGCTTCAGAGTTCAAGAAGGGTGGCCTTTCATTGATACTCCACTTTCTTGCGTCAAAAATGCACATGCGCCAGGCTCACATGAAAACGTAGGGGGCTCATCTTGTTTTAATTAAGATTGAAGCTTATACCTATGTACCAGACAGTACACACCTTTGCACGGCTGCTGTGGCCAGCGCTTACTCTGGAAGACGTGGAGCCAGAGCGGTTTCTGTTTGTGTGGGTTCATGATTATAGGAACACCTTTATTCTATAAGGAGAGTCAGGTATCTGCCGAGCCAGGCAGGTAACTTAAATCACTAAAGAGAACAAGTAAGCAGAAGGAAATCAGCAGCTCAGCTGGGGTGAGTACGGCAGTCAATTCACGGCCTGGTCTTAGTGTTAGGGACATGGGGCGGATCAGTGTTCCCCTGGAGGGTTCGTTCCTACAGGCTTCATCTGAAGAGATACAGACTATACGCCGTGCCATGTGCTGCAGTACTGGCATGAGAAGCTGGGAGTCTGGATGTTATGCAAGACTGCTTGTTACTAACCGTGAACACTAATTTCAAACGATTTTAACCGTGGGGTGGGCCAAATAGAACATCCCTGCTTGGCAGGTTTGGTGTGGACTCCCCAAGTGTGGCCTTGAAATTAACCTTAGACCTTCTCTCTTGAAGTGCCTGGGAGTCCACCAAAGCCTTGAATTGCCAACCAGCACAGCCTTGCTCCTACTGGTATCCAGGGGTGCTTTGACCCTAACCTTCTACCCCCACATTTGCTTGCGGGCTTGCCTTTGGACTATCGAGCTGCCTCCCAGGTGCGTCTGATGTCCTGCCAGTTCCTGCTGTTTATTTTGTGCCACGTGAACGTGGTGTTCTTGTACACCTGGACAGCGGTGCTTGAATGCCCACGTACATGCTGACCAGTGCATATTTCGCCACTGGATAAACGAGAAAGCGTGTTTTCTCTTCACTTTATTTTGGACTTGCTGCCCTTGAGCCTTGACTGACCTTCTGAGAAGGTTTGACGTTGCTCCAGCAGTGGCATTTCTTGCTGGCATCAGGGGAGCAGGTCCCGCTAACCGCTGTCAAAGACTGTTTGTCCACTTTTGAGAAGTCCCTAGAATTTTAGGGTTTTACAAGCACGTCTTTCTTTCTCTTGGGGGTCAGATGGCTGAATGAGCTCATGGCTGCTTGAGTAGAATCTGGACAGAACTCTGATCACATCTTATCCTCCCTAGATGGGTTCCCGACACTAAGGCTTTCTATTGGTTGGCTCCCTGGCACACACAGGACTAAGAACTAATATTCCCCGAGCCGGGCAATTATACTTTGTATGAGGTGTGTCCTAGCTCTCTCCTGTTGTATGATTAACATGGAGAGAGGTAGAGTGACCTACCCAGGGTCATACACAGTCCTGACAGCTGCTGAGAGATGAAATCCCATCTGCCAGAGTTCCTGAATGAGGACTGGAGAGATGGCTCAGCTGTTAAGAGCACTGGCTACTCTTCCCAGGGACTGGGGCTCTATCCCCAGCGCCCACATGCTGGCTCCAAACAGAGGGTAACTACAGTTCCAGGGGATCTTGTGCCCTCTTCTGACCTCTATAGGCACCAGGGATGCATGTTGTACATAGACATACAGGTTGGCAAAACACATAAGTACAATAAATGACCCCCACAAATAAAAACAAATTTATGAATCGACTGGAAAAGGAAAAACTGATCTCCAATGGGGTTTTAATACAGGAGCTTAAAACATGTGGCCAGAGAGATAAGGTGTGGTTGCAAGAGTTCTAAACCACAGTACCTCAGCTCCAGTAGCCAAACCACTGATCCTACTGGAGGCTTAGCCAGAGAGGCTGGGTCTGTGTAGTGCCAGGAGGGGTCCTGGTTTCTGACCTTGGGCAGGTCAAGTGTACTTTCAACAGTTTTGTAACTATAGTTGACTTTGGAGTGTATGAATGTCTACCTAGACCTTGCTCGTGTATTTAGCAAGAGAGTCTATGTGGCCCCATCTTCAAATGGACTTTGGGATGGATGATTCTATTATGTGTCCTGGTTATTCCTCTCCTTAGCCAGTGGACACAGACAAATTATAGCCTCTCTGAGCCTTGACAATGACTGTATACTAACAACCAAAAGGATTGTTTTGAAATGCAAATCTGTTAATATATCTGAAGCTCCTGGCACATAATAGACACCCAGTGAATGCAGGTTTATTCTCACCCATATTAAAAGGAGGGCCTAAAAGAAGAAAGAAGTCTTCAAGTGACTCTGTTTCACCTAAGGTGAACAGATGCTAAGACCTGTAGGCTCTGTTGCCTGCATCTTACTGGAGAGAAAGATCTGCTTGTGGGTTATGTAAAACTGGCAGAAGATCTCCAGTTCTCAGTGAAAGGTGCAAACTGTGATCTACTGTTTTGTTTTATTTCTAGGAGAATGAATGTGGCAGCTTTTTTTTGAAGGGTCTGGTGAGATGGCTCCCTGGGTAAAATAATTTGCCCTCATAAGCCTGATGACTTGAGTTCTTAATGTCCGCAGAACCTTCAGTGAAAGGAGAAAACTGACTCATGAAATTTGTTACATATGCTGTGGCATAGCGATACCTGCTTATGTAACAGATACATATAATAATAATAATAATAATAATAATAATAATAATAATAATAATAATAATAATAATACTTGCAAAGAATCCAACTAGAAAGGCCAAAAC
>NC_022016.1:72519229-72526369 GCF_000317375.1 Microtus ochrogaster
AATACTTGCAAAGAATCCAACTAGAAAGGCCAAAACAACCAGAGTTGAAGATTGATATTAATTATTCTATGGTGCTAGGCTTATAGCTTAGTAGTTTGAGTGATTGCTTAGCAAGTTCAAGGCCTTCAATTCCATCTGGAGTACTGAAAACTAGTAATGTCTTCACTGTCAGCACTTTCAAGTAAGGGCACCCAGAGGTCTTTATAATACCCAGGATTAGGCCACAGACAGGTTTCTCTTTGCCATGGAACTCCAGATTTCCTGAGGCTGAGAAGCTGAAACACAGCAAGTCCTTACTCACTGCTGTGGCCCCAGCACCTAACAGTGCCCAGTTCTTGAGACTGCCCGTTCTTGTTTGCTTATCTACGCAAGAGACCTCAGCCTTGGGCTCAGGAAACGCAAGCAGCAGGACTCAATCTCCCCTGAGTTTCTCCATTTAGGCCTGAACTTTCTAGCCCTGAAAACTGAGCGTTTGTCAAGCAAAGCCTCAGTCCGAATACTGCCTGTTCCTGCCCGCCAACAGCAAGTTGTTTTCCATGGAGACTGTTTCAAAGCTGAAGAAACGCCTTCATAGTAAACTTAGATCCTGCTCATCTGGATTCTGTCCAGTCTAAAAATCTGGACAAATATTATAAACCAAAGAAAGTTTGCACACGTCTAAGACCAGAGGCAATTAATTACTTTAAATAGAAATTCTGTCACTTACTGGCAACATAAATATTTGTATTTTGAACCTCTAAGTAGTTGTTGGGTTGACCATTCTGACCTTAAGTGATTTGACTTAGTCATATTTTAACAGGGAATGCATTTATAAAGAAGGGTCAGGTCAGGGAGGAAGAAAATACGAACCAAAAGAAAGACAGAGCTGGGTTCTAGTCCCAGTGACCTATGGATGCACTTGGAGACCTTGAAGAATAGAAAACTTTTGTTGTCAGTGATCTGCTGAGTACAATGAAAATAACAATACACACACATTTTCACAGTTATCGTAGACACTAAATAAACTGCAAAACAGACTCCAAACCCTTTAGAGGGAACTCAGTGCCTTCCAGCTGCAGCTCTAATATCTCGTGCAGATGAGTGTCCTTTGCTCTGCACTTGGGTGAGCTTCTTTGGCTTTTCTGATCCTTGGTGTTTGTGTTTGTAAACATTTTGAACAGGACTCACTCATAACTCTGTCCTATCGATAAGGCTCACGAAGCTCCTGCCACGTGAGTACCTGCAACTGCCTGGTCTCAGCAGCTAGGTTGTGCCTGTGCCTATGCGTGTATTGTGTGTCCTGTGTCATTTTGCCGGTAAGCACGTAGGCGCTCTGCGGATGTCGCTTTAATTATTACTCTCACAGATCTTAGACGCTGTTTATTTGGAGATACCTCCAACAGCTTCTCACCCGGTTTGACTGAGATCAAGTGAAGATAAGAACAGATGGTTCAAGTGGAAAATTGGGCGAGTCTCGGGAGAGGCATCGCGAGGATGTGTTTCACAGGACAGAGAAGTGCCCTCCCCGACAGTCTGGGTTTGGGCCATGCAGAGAAGTGTAGGCACTTCTGATTTACCCTCCTGCTCTGCTCACCCTACCCCATCAAGGGCTTCTTAAAGGCACTTTGAGAGAAGAGGCTGTGTTTAATTTTGTGCAGATATGAAGCCATGGCTGCGGGGAGTTGGCTTTGGGGCTAGGTCACTCTGGTAACACTTCCCACATGACTTGATCAATGGGTGGGCCATGAAAACTTATCCTGTGTTTTTTTTACACCCCACCCCCAAACCACCCAACCTGCCCAAGTGTTAGTTTTTCAAAGCCAGCAAAGTTTCAAAGGCCTGAACCCAACACAGCGGCCTTTCTTCGTGCTTTGATTTTCTGCCCATTAAGTGTTTGTCACTGCGTTCAGATTTCGCCTCCTCTGCAGCCTACACAGCCCACGAAGCCCCTAGAGGTATAGGAAGTTAATTGATCCTTGATTAAAAGGAGGAGAGAGGCTTGAGTGGGAGTCTAGACACTTTGGATTATTCTCTCTCTTCTCATTTGCAGAGAGCTCATAATACACATTTTATTATCAATAAATCGAAATTCTATGATATTGGCTTCAGATCTGTGACTAAATTAGACACGTGTGTATCTAATTAGTGTGTGTGGCATGCAGTGGATTTTCAGTGAACTTTAGCTAGGAGGGCTGTCTTGACTGTTCAAAAAGCCCTTTTCTCTCTCTCTCTCTCTCTCTCTCTCTCTCTCTCTCTCTCTCTCTCTCTCTCTCTGCTCTCTGCAGAGGCGTGAGCGTTACTGGGGGAGCTTCAGCTCGTTTCTCCATACTCATGGGTGCTTCTGGTTTAAGTGACTCACTCTAGAAAGCACCCAAGATTTAGTCAGGTCATTTGAACGCCGTCCAGCTTCACCATTAACTGACAGAGTGACTTTGCTAAATCGCCTTAATCTCTTTGAAACATAGGGTGGCTTCCCATGCTAGCTCTCTTGTGATTGGCCTTTGGACCCCTTGGAGCTTGGGACTTAGCCTCTTTCATCTGCATAGCTCAATCAGTAAGTAAGTAGGCTGTTAGCCCACAGGAGTGCATGTGGGGATCCTCAAGTGCGGACACACATAATGCTTGCTCAGTAAATGTTAGCTACCACTATTAGTCTTTGTGCTGTGTCTCTCTTTCTTCTGTTCACTGTTGAGTTGTCTCCTCCTGACTGCAGCAAAGTTTGAAACTGTACTCTGTAATGGTTGTCCTTTTGTGAATGCCAGGACTGGAATCCTTACTTGCATTGCATCTTCATTGGGTGCACATTACATGGTCCCTGGGGCCCAGAAGTTTCTTCTACTCATTCAGGCAAGGGTGGGCTCAAGTCTGCAGCCCCTGTAAGCTCCCTCTAGTGCCCCAGGAGAGGAGTTTTGTTCTCTCCGGGCCTTTCTACACAAGCATCGGTCCTTGCATTGGCAATGTTTGTCACTCTTTGTGTTCCTGCTTTGTTGTTGTTGTTTGAGACACATTGTATCTATGTAGCTCTGGCTGTCCTGGAACTCCGTCTGTAGACATCTGTAGACCAGGCTGGCCTCAAACTCAAAGATCCATCTGCCTCCTGTGTGTGATTAAAGGTGTGTGCCACCGCTGCCAGGCCCTTGGTTTGTGACTTCTTAACAACCACATGAACTTCTCTAAGGACGAAGCTATGTCAAGCATCTCACCCTAGGATGCTGTGAAGTTGTTTGTTTGAAGCCAAATAAAGACAGCAGAAGACAATAAAATTGCCAGCAATAATGGGAACAGAGACACACTGCTTTGGAAAGGACCCCTCCTTCCCTTCCTCTGTTGCTCTCCTGAAGCAAAGCCTGCTCTTCTGTCTCGAGAACTAGCTGTCCAGTTGGGGGAGTGTTCATTCAGTTTCTCTCAACTCTTTCTGGAGGAAAGTCAAGATTTGACTGGCATCACCCTCAGTAAATACCACAAGTTTGTAAAGGAGATAGAAAAGTCCATTGGGTTTTCTAAATGATATCTCCACGCCTTTCAAGAAAATAAACAGAAACTATTTAGATCCAACCTCTTGTCTGTTTGCAGTCATCACCCGTATAATCAGAAGCGGAAACCCTCCCCAAGCCACAGGCAAAGAAAGCATCTGTGTTGTTCCCAGCCAGAGAGGGCAGAGGAACAAACCAGATGGTTTTCCTTTCCGAGCCTTCTCCTTGGGTCCCTCTCATCTCCTGTTGACATTGATCAAGTGTCCTCGGTGTGTCTTAGACCGTGTTATTACTGCCTGTGTGTTGCTTTGGATTTCTTTCAGCCAAGGCTTCCTAGAAAGATGTGCTCGCTCTCGCGCGCTCTCTCTCTCTCTCTCTCTCTCTCTCTCTCTCTCTCTCTCTCTTCCTTTCCTCCCCTTCACCCCCCCCTCCGTGTGTGTGTGTGTATGTGTGTGTATGTGTGTGTATGTGTGTGTATGTATGTGTGTTCGTTCCCTGACTGGACTGGAAACTCCCTGAGGGTAGTGTCTGGGGGACTTATATTTCCGAACAGAACAAACACAGTTAAAAAGTCAGTACAAACCTGCTGAGTGAATGGCTGAACGCACCAGTTTATCCCGTCATCCCTGGAAAACTGAACTTAGGTTTTAATCTTCTCATTTAGCAGATGAGAAAGGGAATTCTTGAAGATGTGAAATGACCTGCTCAAGTAGACAGCAACCCCGAGATCATTAGGCTAGCTCTGTCCTAACTCCAGAGTTCTTTTATGCATGCCTTATTTTCCTCAGAAACATGGTTTACAGGCTGATCATGTGAAACTATTGGATATGGATGCTGGAGGTCTAAGCATGAGCCATGAACGGCAGGCACCGGCAGTCTGTTCCTATCCTGAGGCTTTTTCCTTAGTTCCTAAGCACCTCAGAGGCCGCAGCTCAGCCAAGCATCTATCTCATCACCGCAATGCTCAGAGCTCTAAAAGTATGCTATAATATCAGTGTCTGGCTTCCCAGTCCCTCTGCAGAGCCAACTTGGGTCCATTTCAAAATCTCTAGGCCGTGGAGTAAAGAAGGGCTGAGCCCGTGTGTTATCCCTCCCAGGCCCCCAGCCCCAGACCATCAGCCGACTTCTGTTACTGCGACACCAACATATTTATCCACTGCCTCCCACCCCCCTACTCCAGGGCAGAGAGAGTTTCTAAAGTTAATGGTTATTGCCTTTCAGGGCCCCTCTGTGTTTACTTTGAGAAGGTCAGGCCCGATACTGCGGTGTGTTGCTTGTGCTTCTTTTCAAAGCGCCAGTATGAATTTGATAAAGTAAATTGTTGTTCTAGCAGGAAGCAGTTAGGGGGTCACAAAATAAATAGCCGTAGAATTCAAATAAATCCAAAGAATAAAACCAAATAAATCCATGTGTGTATGCACTGCGATACATAAATACACGCTTTGGAAAGCCGGTGTTTTTATCGCTGCTGGTCTGGCCCAGAGTAATTGAAAAATTGTGGAGTTCGTGGTACTTTTTTTCAGAGGCGGTCTGGGAGTTTGAGTAACGTGACATGAATTGAATTTAAAAAAAAAAAATGAAAAGGGAATTTTATCTTTTAAACAATTGCTTATCTTGGGATTTTTCTCCCCACTAATGAATTTCACATTTGAATGAAAGCAATTTGCTGAGTTAAATTAGGGATTTAGGCGCTTGGAGGGGTAGGCTTCAAAAGCCCTACATGAGCTAAAGATTCTGAGTCTCTTGTCTTCCCCCTAGAAGAAGGGAAGGGTAGTGCTGAAATGATGCTCTAAAGTGACCTCTGGGTTGCTCTGCTATTCGGTGCACTAACGTGATTGTTAGCCTTGGGAATGATGTGAGCCAATCTGTGCCTGTTTCCTTGGTATCCAGAGGAGGACTGGAAGACTGGAGGCTGACTGGAGGCTGAAGGAGAGAGATTCTTTCCTTGGATGGGGCTAAAGATTTCGTGTTACTCATGCCATGGCAAACCATTGGTTGCCCTTTAGCAAGGCACTAGCATGTTCATGGAGACAGCCTTCCAAGTCTTTCAACCAGCCAGGAGTACTGGCACTCGCCTTTAATCTCAGCACTTGGTAGGCAGAGGCAGGTGGATCTCTGTGAGTTCCAGGCCAGCCAGAGCTACATAATGATACCCTGTCTCAAAACAACAACCACAACAAAAAGAAGTGAACTAGTGATTGTGTGCAGGAGGCCTTGTGGGCCAGGCACCCTGGTAGGAGGTGACTGTAGTATTCGTGCCAGACTTAATATGGTGGACAGTTGCTTATGCTTCTGGGCTTTGAGGAACTTCTGGGCTTGTGATGATCTGGTACTTTCTGTGCCCTGGGGGGCTGCTATCTGGGATATCAGTGGAAGGGTTGAACTCAACTTTAGTCTACCTCTCTGAACAGTGGGGGGAAAAGACTTGAAAATGGTGACTGCTGAGCCAGACCCTGCCAGAGGGTCTATGTACAGGAAAGGACTGCTCACAAGCACGTTTACTGGGAGGTGGCTGAGCTGAGGAAGACGGACTGAGGTCGGCAGCCACGTAGCTAGGAAACGGTGAATCTAGGATTCAGCTCCAAGTTCTCTGACTGACTGAGCTGAGGAAGACAGACTGAGGTCAGCAGCCACGTAGCTAGGAAATGGTGAATCTAGGACTCTGGTGCCTGCACAACTGTGTGGAACGTGCTTGGCCTTCAGATGAGCTTCTCAGGGTAGAGGTGGTTAGTTAGGGCCCAGGAGACGTCGCCCTGGACACCTAACCAACCACAACAGTTTTGGGTTGCGTTGCTCCTTAAAAACCTGGCTTTAACTTTTTAGCAGGGAGTGGAAGACTCCCTTTCCCAACTCCTCCACTACCTCAAGGAACAAAAAAAGGAGAAGGAAGCCATTTTCCCTGGGGTGATGAATGGGGAGAAGGGGGATACACGTCATGAAGGCTTCTCAGAGGCTGCAGAATCCCACAGATGAAGAATTGCTGTAGCATTTCTGTCTGATATTTGGGGCAGTCTCTGCCGTAGGATGTTCCCCTTCGGCTCCTTGCACTGATCTCTCTTTTATCTCCCCTTCCCCTCATGTGTGCTCCCCCAGCGGCTCTGCCCTTCCTCATCATTGAGACAAGCACCATTAAGCCTTACCGCCGTGGGTTTTACTGCAACGACGAGAGCATCAAGTACCCCCTGAAAGTCAGTGAGACCATAAACGACGCTGTGCTCTGTGCTGTGGGGATCGTCATCGCCATCCTGGCGGTAAGTGTCCTGCCTCTGCCCTTGTCACACTGCAGCCTATCTGAGCCCTTGGAGGCTGCGACCAGCCAAAAGAGACTTCCACCAAAGAACTTCATCCAGTGTTGTTTTGCCTTGGGCAGCTAATACTGTTTGTAAATACGAACATTTGCGGGGAGATAAACATGTAAACACTTAGAAACACCTTCTAAAAAGTATTTAATGTTCTCTATCCTCATGATGCTCTCATGGAGTTTAAATATTGGTTTTCTTCTCTAATATCCATAGAGTAAGACTCGGTTGAGATCGGATCTGAGACATCTCTTCCACTCTGAGCCACTCTGTGTTAGGAGGCTGAGTCCCATCCTTGTCAGCTAGCCAAGGTGTTTTCTGTGCTCTTGCCTCCCAGTTTGCTGAGTCGTGGTGGTGGTGGTGGTGGTGGTGGTGGTGGTGGTGGTGGT
>NC_022016.1:72526469-72543058 GCF_000317375.1 Microtus ochrogaster
TGGTGGTGGTGGTGATGCAGATTGCCAGCCTACTGATTAGTTTTCTTACCCCGTGGCTATGGTGGTAAGATAAATAAGCCTTGGAATTCAGAGCACTTGATCCAGACCCCACCCTGGACCAGCAGGCCTGAATCTTCGAAAACTGAGGAGGAGCCTGCTGCCTCGCGGCGTCACCGTAAACTAAAAAAGTCTGAGAGTGTCTTAGAATTTTCACCGCTGTGGCAACACCGTGGCCAAAAGCAACTTGGTGCATAAAGGGTGTATTTCCATTTAGATTTCCGGGTAGCAGTCCAACACTGGGGGAAGTCAGGGCAGGAACTGGAGAGGGAAACTAAAGCAGAGGCCATGGAGGAGTGCTGCTTGTTGACTTGCTCTCCATGGCTTGCTCAGCTTGCTTTGTTATAGCACCCAGGACCCACAGCCCAGGGGTGGTACTGCCTACAGTGACCCGGGCCCCCCGCATCTGTCATTAGTCAGAGACGCTCCACAACAGGCCAGTCTGGTGGAAGCATTCTCTCAGTAGAGATTTCATTTTCCCAAATGACTCTAGCTGGTGTCAAGTTAATATAAAACTATCAGCACAATGAGTAGTAAAATACTTTGCAAACTCTTAATTGCTGAACAGGTTACTGGGGTATCCATATAATATAAAGTCCATCCTGACTTGTGCTTCCCTTAAAGGACATAGGATAGCCCTTGTGAACGATGCTGCAGAAATGGGCCACACAGGGGCTGTGACAAGGTCCAGGATCCTTTGGAGCAGTCAGTGCTAGCTTGTGGGCATTTGGGTGTGGTCCACCTAGGCCCTACCTTCTTTTACTGTGTCCATTTGAGGCCGGAGAAGGGGAGGGTCATCCTTTGAAAGCCTGTGTTACGATTTGTGAGGTTTACGAGGTTTACGACGTCTGTCTACCCCTCCAGCATTTTCTAAGTTTGTACTCTGCCCTTGAACTCCTGCCAGGAGGCTGAAAAGGAGAGGCCAGGCAGCCACTAGGCCCATAAATCCTGTAGATGCTCGAGCTGCTCTGCTGTGGAACTTAGCTTGGAGGGGGAACTTTGGCCTGCTATCCCCATTATGCAGATGGAAAACCTACAGAGGGATTAGATAAAGGACGGAGCTGCAGAGCCTCTAGCTAGTAAAACCTGGGCGTTCAAGGCTGCGCCTGGATTGCAGAACCCCCTTCCCAGCTTTCAGATATGCATTTCAGGGTGGCTAGCCTCTCTGGAGGAACTGCGTGCTCCAGGGGGTAGGTGGTTAGCTTAACTGGCCTGGTCTGGCTTGTGACAATTAACCTGCTGATTAGCACAGGTTTTTCTTGTGACTTGCCTACTCTGGAACTTGGTTGTGAACTCCGAAACCCCCTCTTTGTTTTTTAATCAACGGTTTGAATTTGGGCAATGGAGTGGGAGTGGGGGGGGGGCTTGTAGAATTCTTTCCAATCTTTAAAAGAAAAACAGCCCATTTGGCAGCTATAGTAGCTTGGAAAGGTCCACTAAGGATCTCGGTTCCAAAGCTGAGAAATGAAAGGTTCTGTTTACTATTGCTCCCAATTGATGGTTGTGGGAATGAGTTCTCCGGGAAGAATGGCTTTTTCTGAAAGGGGCATTTGTTGTGGAAGGCAGATAATTGTAGAGTATGCCTTGCTGAGGGTTGAACAGGTGTTCTTGATAGATAGGGGACTGGCTAATTGAATACTTTAAGAGAGCACGTTATAATCTCGGAGTCTTGTGATAAGAACAGGTCCGGGACTGGTACGTCACATGCTGTTCAGATGCTCTACCAGGTGTTATTCCCAGCGTGTGCTGGGGGCTGCTCTCAGGCACACAGGAGAAAGTGAGTTAGATACCTTTCCCAATGGGAATCCAGTGAAAGATGGGTCTCCATCACCCTCACTTTCCTCATCTATAAAATTAAAATGATGTTCACAGTTCCTCAAGAAGATTGCCCTTGAACTCAAACACTGTGGCCCTACAAACACCTTCATACAGTGCGCTAGATGAAGTGTCCACAGTCTTGTACATGGGAGCAGCCCCTGGTCTCTCTCAGGCCCCAGGATGGGCAAAGGAAGTGTTAAAGCGGCTTCTCCAGAGGCTGTTCTCTCTTTCCTGTCTTTCTTTTCCCAAGCAGAAGTCCATGCCTCCTGCACGGGTCCCAACATTCCTAATTACTCTTCACACCTATTCCCTGGTGCTCCGTGTTCCTGTCCCTTTACCACTGTCACCTTGACGTTTTCACCGAAATGTTCCCTGGGTCCCCAGGTTTCCCTGACACACTCTTGTGCTGGACCCTTCATTATAGGATAAGCAATGATGTCGATAAAATAGGTTTCAATCAAGCCATGGTATATAGTTCAGAGAAGCACCAGGCAAGGTACACAGCACACAGTAGGGTCGGCGAGATGGCCCAGTGGGAAGAGGACTTGCTGTGCAAATGAATTCGATTTCTGGGGCCCACCTAAAGGGGGAAAGAGAGAATCAACCCCCGAAAGTTTTCCTCTGGTTTGACCTCCACATGGTCAATGTGGCACGTGTGCCAGCCCCCTATGCCAATAGTAAAAATTTGTAAAGATAATCTAGAAAAAAAATACATACCAATAACCGGTGTGCTGGTCAAGAGCTACTGTGTACCAGGGAAACATGGAGACTGTGTTGATAGAGTTGACCCTCAAAGAAACACCAAGAGCTACATAATGGTATGTGCTCTGGTTCATACCTGAGGTCTTCTGTGGTGGGGAATGTTGCAAGTTAATTGAGCTTGACGAGCCTTGGTAGAGTCATATGTTAAGTGGAAAGAGTATGTAAGTAGACGTGTTTTGCTAAAGTTTTGAAATGAGATCAGCATACACACACACAGTAATTCAATGCCAGGTACAATGAAGTTTACTCAATAAATGTTAGCTGCCTTCATTGCAAATGAAGATACAATGTCAAAATATGGTGATGCAATATAGCCAAGACAATGGAGTCTGGAAAAGAATTCCTCACGTTTGACTGTGGGTCTGCCACTCTTTTCGTGTCCTTAGTTAGATCCGAGGTCTCTTGCCTATCATTCCTCTTTGCAATCGGATTTCTACCTCCTGCTCTCGCTGCCAAAGCATTTCAGCTAGAGGCGCACGTGATATGTGTGCTCCTATTGCCTGTAGAGGTCTACTAGCCTGCTTGCTTGCCGTCATGCCAAGAGCGCTCCTGGAGAAAAGTTCAGCGAAGACCTCAGAGGCAGATGAATCACTTGCTTTGGTGTGCTCAGTTCTGGAAAAGCTATCCAAGCTACAGGCAGCAGCAGCAGCAACAGCAACAGCAGGGCCCATTTCCCACACTCCCAGCTTGACTCTCCACGAGCCTGGCTGCCTTCACCCAGAATCGACTTCTGACCAGAGAACCTGAGGGGCGGTCAGGCAAGGGAGCAGGTTGCAGAACTGGAAATCTAATCAGCCTGCTATGGACTGCCCTGGACCTGCTCAATGTCAGGTTTGTTCCAAAACAGCCAGAGGAGCCTTGACTGATTCGGATGCCCTTGATCCAGTTTGCCCAGTCACCACAACAAAGGCCTGGAATGGTGCTGGAGGAGATCGGGGTGACTTCAAGACGCAAATCATCAGAAGTTATAGAGAAAGCAGACAGACACCTTTCGGAGCAGAACCTATGGAAAAAAGTCGTCATTTTGACCTCTTCTGATGTGTATCAGATTCTAGAACTATAGCATAAGAATTCCTTCCAAGTGCACACAGCAGTAGCCCCTACCCTGCCTTGAAAAGCCTTAATGATTCTAGCAGCAGCCAGGCTGGGAGCAGCCCATAGTAAAATCCCACGTCCTGTGTAGCCTTCCGTCAACGGGGCCTTGCGCTGCCCCATCAAGACTATTATGGTCCAAGGTCTTAACATGGCCCCCAAATGGTCATTGTCCTGTTCAATAAACACGGGCTCAGTGCTTGCCGTGATCAGACCCCAAGATGGGCTCACGTAGACTCTTTAGATCTAGGAATGATGCGCGGGTGTGCCATAGGTCAGTCTCCCTCCCTGCTGGCTATGGCCATGGCATGCTGCCTCCCCTCGAAGGTCCAGCTGTGCAAAAATATTCCTAACTTAGCAACAACAACAACCAAACAAACCCAAAAATAACACCTCAGACTTTGGCACTCTCTGTCTTAGGTTTGTGTCCCATTGTGTCTCCTGTTCTTCCTTGTTTTCACTGTGCGACCAATGAGCAAGCCACTGGACCTCTCTGAGTGACACGTCGCTATTCTGTGAAAGCAGGCTGACTAGTCATTAACTCCCTGGCCTGATTTTGGCCTTCAAATCAAGTGCTCTTCTGTGTGTGATCAGTGAGATCCATGCTTGCTTTTTCTGTGTCTTGCATAGTTCGGGGAGCAGCATACTTTTGCATGCGCACTCTTGATTGGCCCCTGGTAGTCATCTTGGGAGGAGAAGGAATGTCAAGAACTGGGGCTCACGGACAATCAGTGACTTTCCTAGTCTGGCAAGGTCACAGCAACAGTCTTGATCCCGCAGAGTTGAGGCTTTTTAGTCCTGGCACCTGTTGTCCTCGTCAGCCTGCCTCCCTTTCCACAACTATGTCTCAGGCCTCTGATGTACCAGGTGTGGGGCACATGGTGGAGAAGTGCGTGCACACTGTTGCATGGCACGGCCAATAAGTGCCCCATCTCATGGCACAACCAGTAAGTGCCCCATCTCCAACAAGCCAAGAGTACAGTTAATACTCACTGCCTTGTCCTGGGATCCTGTTTAGGTTTGGTCCCTCCTGCTGGATGACAGGTTCGGGGGGGGGGGGGGGGCGCAGGTCTTCTCCTCTGGTGAAACATGATTAGTCACTGAATAAATATCAAGAAGGCATCTCCAGGAAGCGTTTCTTGGATACCTCCTCCCCCACCTTCCCAAAATCCCAGAGAGCTCTGGGCCTGCAGTTGGGGTGCTGACCTCTCGTGTCTGCTTCCAAGATTGTGTCCTGTTAGCTGCACAGCTGACCATCAATGTGATCTAATACTGTTTTCAAAATGCAGGCGATGGTGCTTTATATAAGTGCATAAAAATCACCAAGGATGCTTTCAGTCATGGGCAGAAAAATCAAAAGCGTTAGGCCTGCGATACCAGGGGATCCTGTTTGTTTCCCAGAAGCCTTAAATCCGCTCTCTGTGGAACATGAGGGCATGCTCGGTGCCACATGCAAATTTCTTACAGAAGAGACAAGAAGAAGAGCTCCAGGGCTTGTTTGTTCAGGATCGGACTTCAGTTGGCCCACGTCTGGACTTCATTAGTCTCCCACCCCCAGCCCCATCTCCCTTTATCTGCAAGAGTTCTGCCAAGAAAACAAGGTTCCCCAACATTGCTCCTCATTAAAGGTTAGTTGAGTTTTCAACTGGGGGAAAAAAAAGGTGAAGCCGTGCTGTTGGCCCAGCGGTGAGTTAGTGAGACACCCAGTCCCCCAGTTTACAATCCGCTCCATCTGTGCAATTACCCAGACCACCAACAGAGAGAGGTCACATTAATCCTTCGGCTATGCTGTCCCCTGATCAGATGGCTGCAGAGACCCTCTTATCCCCGGGGGTTTATGGGAGGGAGCATCTATCTGTGATTTAACAGACGTAGGCATTGCCCAGCTCTGTCCAGGGTTTCGTTTATTCTCTCCAGCACCCGTGCTCACTGCAAGGCCTGGAAAGAAGTGAGGCCCACAGCGATTCCTGTCCAGTTATGTATGACCCTTAGCGTTCACTACTGTTTGCAAACAGTATCTAATACGAAGGTGACAGTTGTCTCTGTCTTAAGTCACAGTGCTAATGAGTCTGAGGGATGGAATCTGTGGGAGTTAGAGCGAAGTGTGATAGTCAGATCCTTGTATGAGCTATCTGAGGGGCTAGAAACTAATTTGCCTTATCTTAAATGCTCGTCAGCAGCTGTATGAGGTAGGTGCTATTTTCCCCATTTTCTGAGTGAGGACACTGAAGCCTATAGAGGAAAGTGCTTCCTTCCAAAGTTACTGTGCTGGACAAAAGTGAAGGCAAGAGTTAAAACTCAGGTCTGACTTGCTTAAAGCCCAAGTATTCTAATGAACAGTCTTTGGTGGTGGTTGTTTGGATTTTTGTTTGGTTTTTAATCTACAATACGTTTGGTGCGATGTAGAGAGTTCTTTGTCTTTCCTTAGTCAGCTATAAAAGCTTTTAGTTCTTGGTCTTGGAGAGCTACGTGTACGGAGACAAAACATCCAGGCCGCTGGGCGAGTGGCCGCTGGTCAGAGTATGCAGCGGTAATTTGTGAGAAATGATTTGAGCGGAGGAGACCAAAGCTAAGTACATGGCCCTAGACTCAGCTCCCAGTATAGGAGAAGAGGAAGGAGGAGGAGGAGGAGGACTATGGTAGGTAGATGCTCTTTCCCTCATACCACACAGTCCTGGTGGGTGACACTGGCCCATCAGCTGATGGATAAGATGTGATTTTGCCGTTGTAACATGTGGTCAAAAGGGCATGCGAGGCAGGTGTGAGGCCAGCTGTGCTGGTAAAGCATCAAGGAGGGAAACAAATTGGGGAGAAGGGGGGGGAACCAAGGTCGTAGGCCCTTAGGGCGGGAGTGCTTTAAGGACAATACATGTTCAAATTTCCTTTTACTTGGGACTAAGAGATAAACAGAAATTTTTATTATTCTCTCCTGCTTTGAGGTCACCAAGTGTAGACTGGTGTGAGGTGTGAAGGACCCACCAGTTAGGGGAAGAGAACTTTGGGCTCTTCACACACACACACACACACACACACACACACACACACACACACACCCCGACTTGATCATCAGTCTTAACGAGCACGTGTCCTATCTAATTATCAGAAAACGCTCAAGCTGCTGATACCAGCACCACCCTCACGTGGCTAAGGAGCCAGGTTTAGCGCGTCTAGTTACTCCTAGTCCAGAGGTGGAAAAAAAAACCCCAAACGTGGCGCCAAGACTCACTGGCACTTGAGCGTACTTTGGAGGGGAAGGGTGGGATTTTCATCAGAGACCTTGACTTGCAGGGAGAAGGGGATTTCTGTAACAATGGAGGCGATTTTGCAACTCCAGTGCCCTTGCAGGAACTGCAGAGCAGACCTGTTTGGCTGGAGAAACGGGGCCAAGGTGCTGACGGAGTTCAGGGAGACAAAGACTGGAGAGAGACTGTCGAGGTCTCTGACTCTCAGGAATTTTCACCCCAGTTAATTGATAGAAATTGATGAGAATATTGTTTAAAGTTAGCTTGGTCAGTGTTCTAACCACGGTCAGAATGAAGCCTGAACCGCCATCGTGGCAATTCAAGGGGAACAGGAGAGAAAAGCCACACAAGGGACCTTGTAAATGGCAGGGCAAATAGAAGTTGATGGCAATGGAATAAGGAGAAGGGAGAGGTCTTAAGAATCTGGGTCTTTGCAGTTAGGTTTAGGAACAATGGACCAGAAATACAGGGGTGAGGGAAGTAGTTTGGTGGTGAAGGGCAGGGCTGGATTTAATCTTGAGCTTGGTTAGTTTGACTGACTGGCATCATGTCCACTTGGGTGAATTGGCAGAAGGCTGGAAAGGATTGATGGGGAGCATTTGCCCTGTAGGAGATCATCTTCATAGAGCCAGGGAAGCAGCTGAAATCACAGCAGAGGGCTGGGGCTACAACTCACCGAAGACGAAGCCCAATGTGGAAACGTTGGAAACGGAGGGAGCAGCTTAGGAACAGGAAGAAACACACGGTGCTACAATGTTACGGAATACTGATAGATTCAACACAGAGAAGGGGTGTGCGTTTGGTAGTATGCATCACCCTACAGAGAGCTGCCAGCAGACTCTTGTGTGGACAGGCAGAGGATCTCTTCAAGGAGGCCTTTGGATGCAAGATCCTTCCATTTTGGGAAAATAATGGCACTTGAAGCTACGTTCTTCATGAGTCCTGCAGCCATTTCTCACATATGGGCTTCTGAGGTCTCTTCTGGCCTCTTTGTCATCCATGTCTTAGACATCAGCGTGGTCATACCCATAGAGCTCGGAATCACCACTGGTGTCTTTAGATAGTGGGAATTTTCCAGTTACTTGCTTATACTTAAGTAAAGATATGGCAGGTTTTTTTAGTGGATGGAACATTTGGCTTCAGAGAAAGTACAGCTTCGTTCCTGCTCCATCTTGAGAGGCAGAACCCAAGTTTATTATATTTTTCCTTTGCCTCTAGACTGAAAAAGAACTGAGAAAAAAAAAATGATTTTCCATCATCAAATGTTGGTTGAGTGAATCTTTAAAGGACACAAAGAAATTTGTTAACCCACAAACATGAGCTGTAGGGGTTGGAGTAGGGCAAAACAACCAACTCGGGCTGGTGGCTAACAAGGACTTAAACGTATGAGCTTATACTACAAGAGTAGAGAATCTTACTGTATGTCTCTGTCTTTGGGACATAAGGACCATCTGCTGCTGGGGCTTTTAAAGAAACAGCTTCCTTGGCACCATCAGGAAGAACACAGGAGTGACAGGGAGGAGGCCAGGTGTCAGGGATGGGACTGCCAAGCTGTGCCCCCTTTTCCTTCAGGGTGACTCATTGGCCTCGCTGGCCTTCAGTGCTCTCTTAGAAAGCGTTGGTAGTCACACTGTGACCCGTGGGGTGCCGTGAGAGGCAGACAACGGGGCCAAGGGAAGAGCACTTTGTGAGCTGTAAAATGCTGTGTAAATATTATTAAAGCAAAACAGAATATAGGGACGTTAGCCCTCCAGAGTCAACGGGGGAAGGGTTCTCAGTCTCTAGAAGAAGAATTGTTAGGACATAATGTGTAAAAATGTTACTTTTGGGGGGTAATTTATAAATAGAGCAGAGTGTTTAAAATAACACAGAGTGGCTGAGTGGGGGTCGAGGGGGTCCTTCTGCAATGGGTTTCTTTTCTTCTGCTTTGTTGCCTGGAAGGATCAAAACCAACATCACCACACACGCGTTTCCTGCCTCTCCCCTACATCCAGTCTGAAATATTCTTTTTTAAAGAACTCTTGGAAACGATATTCTTAAATAGTGCTTTGATTTAAAAAAAAATTTATTGTATTGCCCAATCCTTCCTAACCATGGAAGGAGGAGGAGGAGGAAGAAGAAGAAGAGGAGGAGAAGGAGGAGAGAAGATGAAGAAGAGGAGGAGGAGGAGAAGAAGAAGAGGAGGAGGAGGAGCAGGAGGAGAAGGATAATAATAATAATAATAATAATATAATCTTTGAAGGTGCCAGGCATGTGGCATGCCACCTATTGAATCCCCTGCCAATCTCACAGGATGGATGTTAATGCTGTTTTCTGTAAGGGGACACCTAAGCTCAGATAGGTGAAATCATCTAGATGGGATCACACTGAGTCTTACTGGCTCCCAGTTTGTTCTCCATACCATACCCTGTCCTTCCCACTATGGCTGGCCTAATGTCCCCCTCCCTTTCCTCTCCAGAATCTGAAAAGACGTGGGTGTCTGGGCTCTTCTTCCCCACAGAAGGCAGGAAGAGGCACTCTCTTACCGTTGGGGATAACTTCCCAAGCACTAGCTTGCTGGCCAGGACCCGTCCCTTTCTGTCCCCTCATAGCTTAATTGCCCTGCTTTCCTCTGTATGAGTTTCCAGACTCTGGGCCAAGGGCCTTAAAAGGCAGCAGGTAGGGGAGAGTGCTCTGCCGGGCTGGCAGCCGGCCATCAACCCCAGATCTGCTGCTAGCCGCTTCAGAAAGAGATCAACATGGAAGGAAGGCGGGTTTTTTTTTTTCCTCCAAAGTGAAATTTACATATCAGAACCTTGCTGACTGAGGCAGAAATGAGGGCCTGAGGGTGGGGACCAAGCCTTTGCAGGGAAGGGGGTGCTCATTTTATGACCCAGGAATGAAAACATTGTGAATAATGAATAAAGTCCGAAAGCAGTAAATCTGGGGCTCCAGAGGAGGTGAGTAACGTGTCAGGGAACAGTTTAAGTCCTCGCCTCTCCTGCAGAGGTGCAGCCCGAGTTTCATTAAATAGCTTTTAAAGGTTAGGATTACAAGAAGCCGAGTCCCCCTGGTTCATAATGATGATTTATGACTGTGTTGTCAACTCCTCGACCCTTCTGTACGAGGGGATGGAGAAAATACATAATTTGCTGCTCATTAACTGTGCAATCTGTCAGGGCGGCTCCAGGAGCCATGTGGTCCCGGAGCCTTGTGTCTGCTAAGTGGCTTCAGCCCGGCTGTCCTGGGGACACACGACGGCTTCTCCACCAGAGAAAATGGTTTTGATAACAATAGAACTAACAAGTTAATCTCTGGGCAGCCCACACTGTCTCTTTGAACTGAGAGGCCGTGTGGGCTTTCCTCCTCTGTCACTTACCAACATCCATCCTTCTGAGCCCCAGAATTCCCATCTGCATAGCCAACCAGCTTGCCTTCTGGACAGGGTGTGGGCCAAATGAAACAATAGTTTAAAGGAACCGAGAAATGGCTGCTGGAACCAACACTGTCAGGAGTGTGAGGTAGTAGCATACGGTCTATTATTTTCCCCTCTTGCTCTTCCCTTCCTGCCAGGATCTTCACTCGTAGCTCTCCCAAATGGCCACACCACAGGGATTTTAGAATGTTGAGAGGTAGGGGCTGAAGACAGTCCTGGAGCTGTAATAAAAGCTTTTCTCCAGAAAGTGTCCCGAATAGGAGCGATTCTTGCCTAAAACTAACCAGTTAGTCCTGTAAACGATGCTTATCCGCAGTAGAAACCCACGTGTTCCTTCTTACCATGGAATGGTGCTTGAGCCAGGATTTCCTTGTCTAAGTCAGTGGCCTGGTCCTGGAACCGCACATCAATCCAAGGGCAGGCCTTGTGCCCAGGGCCTTGGTTGTGCACCTTGCTTGTAGGTGTGTTTCACAGGTAACCTTCTACTGTTGTCTCTTACGTGTTGCCGCTGCTGGGTTAGGAAGCTATTTTGAAAGTTAGCACAGCAGAGAGGAGGGCGAATGGCATTACTCTCCTGAAGTTCTAAACCGTGATTCTGCAAGTAGAGAACGTGTTCCAGATTCCTCCAGCCATGGCTACTTGATCCTCGTTCAGTGTCCCTCCCCCTCCAGGTAAACACACCTGAGTGTGATTTGTGAGTAAAGAATCAGAAGTCAGCCAGAGAGGCTGTGGTCGCGGACATCTGGAACGTGTTAGCCTGTGAGAGTCCATAGGGTAGAAGTCTGAACAGGTTGGAAAAGGGAATTAGATCAGGAGCGGTAGGAAAAAACATTGGGCAGAGCGCGTCTGGGTCCTATCTTTGGGCGCGAGTTAATTTGGGCTCTAGTATCACGGGCGTAGAATGGCTGCTTTCACGTGTGACTTGCCATACTGCTCCAACTTTAATCCCTGTGGCATGTTATCAGAGGGACACTGATTGACAAGGATCAGGGGACATTTCCAGTTGGGCAGTCAAGAGGATTGACTCTTCTCCTGCTCCCTGACATCTTGTCTGTTCCTCCAGTGACCGTTTCTGAGCACCTCCGGGGAGTTAAATATTAGTTCTGTGTTCTCAGGGAATAGCTAGGCAGGTGTGCTGACTGGGACAGCCTGGAACCATCCCTCTCTGGGAGAATCATCCTCTGTGGGCTCTGGGGAAAGTGTGGCACCAACGGATACACTGCCTTTGTCAACCAGGGCTCTTGTGTCAGCATTGTTCCCACTCCTGCGCTGGCTTGTCCCTGGGCCCTGCTGGCATGTCTGTTCTCTACACCCTCCTTCCTATACTTGGAGGCCTTTGAGGACCTGGATTAAACTCAGCCCGTGATGCCTTACCCCACTATATAGGAATAACGGAACCTCTGCAAAGGAGGGCCCCGGATGTGCCCATCGATTGCTTCCCTTGTGGTTGTGAGCGTCTCTGCTCTCTGAAAGGGCAAGTGCGGTTCATCCTGCTCTGTGGGAGGAAGTGTGAAAGGGAATGTTGTGGTGAGCGATGAGCTGACTGTCACCATCCCTGGCCTGGGTTTGCAACCAGGAAGTGGCCACAGCTGTGCTGTGGAGTTAAGCACGGTTGTTCATCACCCAAGGCAGTTTGGTCCAGGGACGAAGAAACACCATCCACGTGTGCATCGCCAAAGGCAATTTGGCCAAATGACAGAGAGTCGCCATCCACAATCACCTTATAGAGTGACAGCTGGCCCATGCTGAGGGGATAGAGCACATTGCAGAAGAGCGTGTGCGCTGGCCTCTCTTCGACTTTCAAACCTAAGGAGACAATAAACCCTGACTGAGGAATTCAGACACCTAAACGCACCGTATTGAATGTTGACTTTCATTTCAATGTTATGAAAGCTTTTGCTTGTTTCTGAGACAGAGTCTCCCTGTGGAGCCCAGGCTGGCCTTGATCATCCTGCCTGAGCTTCCCAGTGCTGGCATTGTAGGTGTATGCCACTGTGCCCAGGTTAGACCGGTGGTTTTGCTATTGTTGTTTTCATAGTACTATATGTGTAAGAAGTAAAATAGGGCTGGAGATGCCACTCAGTGCTGGGGCCTTGGGTTCAGTTCTCAGTATGGAAAATTAAATAGATAACTGTTAAACGATGAAAGTAAATTAAGTCTCTCTTCCCATGACTCAGCACATTCCCTGCCAGTGCTGTCTCATACACCAGCGACTCCGCATAGGCCAGCAACCTCCTTCTATGGGGAAGTAAATGAAGCCTGAGAAGTTTTGTGCTGAAGTACGTGGGGAAGGGGGCAGAGCCTGGATTCACTCAGGAGCTGACTGCTGTATTCACTGTGGACTGTGGAAACGCCCATCAACGCCAGCACCAGGGCCAAACTAGCATTAATACACATCCCAGAACCCTAAGATTCGCTCACATGGGTCCCTGACATGTAGCCACTCTTCTTTGTTTATTTGTTTGTTTGTTTTCGAGACAGGGTTTCTCTGTATAACAGTCCTGCCTGTCCTGGAACTAGCTCTTTTAGACCAGGCGGGCCTCGAACTCAAAAAGATCCACCTGTCTTTGCCTCCCGAGTGCTGGGTTTAAAGGCGTGCAACACTACTGCCCAGTATGTAGCCACTCTAAACTGTGCCTTTGAGTCTTTATTTTCTTTAGTGTTCTATAGATGAGTCTTTTTTTATGTACACATATATACATTAGTCTCAAACACACATGTATATACATATTTATACTTGGTGAATTTTATTGTTGTTACAGAGATATTAAAACAATGTAAGAATCTTTTTTTTTTTTTTTTGATTTTCTAGACAGGGTTTCTCCGTAGCTTTTTGGTTCCTGTCCTGGAACTAGCTCTTGTAGACCAGGCTGGCCTCGAACTCACAGAGTATAAGAATCTTTTTAAAGAAGGAAATAACAGCCATGTCATTCACACTTTGGTTGTTCCTCTTGTGTTTATTTAAATATACATATTTAAGTAGGACATTAAGATTCTGTACCTTTTAGTTAAATAGTGGCTATATTCTCCTATTGTCACTAAATGTGGTCTGCAATGTCACTTTAAGGATGTCTCAGCTCTCCCTAACTTCCTGATTGGTTTCTTTTCAGATCATCACAGGGGAATTCTACCGGATCTATTACCTCAAGGAGAAGTCCCGATCCACCATTCAGAACCCTTATGTGGCCGCTCTGTATAAGCAAGTGGGCTGCTTCCTCTTTGGCTGTGCCATTAGCCAGTCCTTCACAGACATCGCCAAAGTGTCCATCGGGCGCCTGCGGCCTCACTTCCTGAGCGTCTGTAACCCCGATTTCAGTCAGATCAACTGCTCCGAGGGCTACATTCAGAACTACAGGTGCAGAGGAGAAGACAGCAAAGTACAGGAGGCCAGGTAAGATGCCACCCGCACACAGACTCTTGACACAATGTCCTTTGGAGAGCATCTACTGAACACCCCAGGGGCCGGGGTTGGTTTAGATGAGGGAGAAAGCGTGGTACCTACGCTGGAAAAACTCATAGCCTACTGATTGAGACAGATGCATAAATACATCGATGTGATACAGCATCGTTAAATCCATTCCTTCATTTATTCCTTCTCTTGCTCGTTTATGCATGCCTGCTAAGTTCCAGGCATGTTTCCAAAGTACTACCAAGAATGCAGAAATGAACAAGATTTGGTGTCTGCTGTCAAGGTCAGAGGCTAGGAAGGGAAGACAGGAGAGCGGACATTGGGGATGTGACTATGGTCCTTTCATGGCCCCCTCTTGTTCTTGCAGGAAGTCCTTCTTCTCGGGCCACGCCTCCTTCTCCATGTTTACTATGCTGTATCTGGTGGTAAGTTTCTGTTCTCTGACAGGAGCAGACCCAACCATAGCTTACCCGCTTGGCATCCCTGAGGACATAGTTCTTGTGAAATCCTTGAGGAAAAAGACCCCGGGCACGTTAAATCTCATTGGAGCGCAACACTGCCGGAGCAGAAGTCCTGTTAATGTCTAGACTTTTTCTAGATAAAAGTCTGTTCACCCTGCTGCTAGATAGGGACTCTGCGTCCATTTTGAAATTATAGCGTGATAGAAAGTACTTGCCTAGTAGTTTATGGTACAGTCGCTGCTTGTACAATCATAACCTTGTTACAGACATTGCTCAGGACTAGGAAAAGATGATTAGACCCAGAGAATCCAAGTGAACTGTGATATCTGCAAAAGCCCCAGCAGTGACTTTCATACCCAAGGCTTCTGCTCCTGTTCTTGCATCGCACACCATCTGGGTTTGTTTCCATAGTGTACCCGTTGAAGGACTTCAGGGAGCCTCATTGGGTCCCTCAAATGTTTTAAGTCATTGATACGGGAGGAGGCACACACACGCTCTGGCGTGTCTACGACAGACAGATTCGATTCTATCTTCCACCCTCCCCTGACTTCCAGGGACTGAACTTGGGTAATCAGGCTCCCTTGCATTGTCCAGTAGCAAGTGCCTTTACCCTCTGAGCTGTCCTCTCTCTGGCCTTCACTATCTCAGTTGCTGAGAGTGATCTTGGCTGTTACAAAGTACTTCTTTATTTGTTTTGAGACTTGTTTATTTATTTAATGTACACTGGTATTTTGCCTGTATATATCTGTGTGAGGGTGTCAGAATTTCTGGAGCTGGAGTTACAGACAGGTGTGAGCTGTCATGTGGGTGTGGGAATTGAACCCGGGTCCTCTGGAAAGACAGCCGGTGCTCCTGACCGGTGAGCCGTCCCTCCAGCCCCTACAAAGTACTTTTAGTACATATTCCTGTTTCCTGGATCCAGGAGCAGTCAGAAGTGTGTCTGAGTTCGTTTGCCTTGGAGGGTGGAGATGCGATTTGGATGCGCACGTCCTTCCCCAGCTGACTTCCTCGGGCGTGCTCAGGCCGTGCAGGTGGACAGGCTCCCAACACTCTAGCTGCCCGGTGGCCAGCAGGCCGCTCTGCTTCCCTTTACCAGTCTTTTCTCACCTTTCCTCCCGCCTTGAGTGAGGTCCCCAGCCAAGGCACTTCCTGCGTTCTTCAGCTGCTCCGGTGGAGTTCAGAGCGAGTAGGTGCCAGGAGGTCAGACGTAGCTCCAAAAGTGGAAGCCGTTTGGGAAAAGAACATTTTGATTTCAACTTATTTAAAAAACATAATTAGGAATCGGAAAAAAAACAGAGTTTGTTTTGTTTTGCTTTTTCCCCCCACTGCTTTCCAAGTTCAGAGGCCTCTGGCTTCCCATTACCCAGGATGCAATGCTGAAAGGTAGGCCCCGGCCTATAAAAACATTCGAACCTGGGCCTTATTTATTCACAAATGGCACCCCCTCCATTCTTCATTTGCTTGTTTTTGTTTTGCTCTTAAAAAGGATAATTTAGCAGATATTTAGGTTTCTGTTCCATGTGTGTATTTTACCAGGGCTGGAAGCAATTTCGCAAACATAATTTCAGTATTTTGTAAAAGTGCTTAGGAGAATTATATGTGTTCATCCCCTCCACCCCCACCCCACATCCCTTCATTCTATTCCAAGAGAAAAATACTGAATTCTTTTGAAGTCAGCACTGGGCAGGATGGCCTTTGCAGCTGCCCAGGTGTGTGTTGACATGTTTGGGGTGCAGGTTTGGGGGCCCTGCTGTGTACCAGGCACTATGCTATGGGTCACGACAAGGCATTTGCTTCTCTGTAGCTTGTGGGCTTGGCTCTGATTATCTTGTTTGTGGAAATAGACTTGAATCTGAGAAGTTAATGCCGACATCACAGAGCCAGGAAAACAGAAGGGTGGTCTTCCCCAAGGGGAACTGTTGCCTCTTCTCTTTATATTGGCTAGGAAAAAAAAAGAAAAACTCAGAAAAAAAACCGAAAGGAATGTGAGCTCTTGACCTAATTTCAGCCACACCTGAAGGAGAAGAGATCTGACCTGCCCTTCTTCCCATCTGCTTTCACAGTTGAGGTGGTTCCACACCCTCGGCTAGCCTGCCTCACTCCACATCAGCCTTTCACTAGCTGTGGTCACAGAAGGGAGTTGGTACAAAGGATGACTGAGCGAGGCGTGCGTTGTCATCGGAGATTTATTTGTATCCCTTTGAGGGAGGGAAATATGTAGTGCCTTCTTCCTGGTGAAAGAAAGGAGGGAGAGAGAGAGGAGGGGAGGGGGGCATGCTTAGCCCTTGTCTCTTGGTATATTCTCTCTCTCTCTCTCTCTCTCTCTCTCTCTC
>NC_022016.1:72543158-72557630 GCF_000317375.1 Microtus ochrogaster
CACACACACACACACACACACACACACACACGCGCGCGCGCGCGCGCGCGCGCACAGACCTTTTGATTACACACAACCGCAAGATCTTGGGAACTTGTGCAGAGATGCGTATATGCACTGTCCATTCTTGAAGACACCCACACATTCAGATCCAGACAGACAGACAGACACACACACACAGAGCTCGCCTCCCACCCCGCCCCACCCCGCCCCAAGGTTATCTGCCTTAAAGTAATCTCAAAAGGCTGACAATTCGAGCAGTGCTCCTTCCTAGCCCTTGGCTTTGTATGATATTCCACACAAATCCCAGTCCTTCCCAGGTCCCACTCGCAAACCTTCCCTCAAGGAGGTTTGAAGCTCCCTGCTTGGGAGTGGAAATCTTGCCATCAGTGAGACAAGCCCTTCATCCCAGGGCTTTTATGTTGGACCCCAGGAAGTGCTACAGTTGGACCTGGAGCCTGGCCTACCCTCCACGTACCCTGAGCTTTCTCTGACAGCCTGAGATCCATGGCTTCCCTGGAGCATTGGAGAGGATCATATGGGAACCAGCTGAGCACGGTGCACCCACACCCGTGTTGCTTTTGCCCCTAGAATCAGACAGATACTGACTCTGCTATTAGCTAGCTGTGAGCTATGAGTGAGAGACTCATCAGCCTCTGTCTACTCGTCTGTAAAATGGACACTGTCACGTCTATCTGAGAAAGTGGTTACCACTAATCCGGCCCTACATTCTCCATCTGTCAAGTGAAAGAAAAAGGAGTGAGGGTTGGTGCTGTTTATCCGCGCAGTCTGTGTGTTTTTATTTGGAAGAAGTTTAAAGTCCTCTGTGTGATGAAAGAGGAAGGGAATCATGAGGGCCAAACTTCTGGCCCTGTAAGCCTGGAGTTCAAAGACGGGCTGACTAAAAACACCCGGCATCCCCACAGCAGGCCTTTCTGTCAGCTTCAGCCATCATCATCAGCAGCAGCAGCTTCCAGAGCTTTGAAAGGCACTCCAGACTGGGTTTGGATTTGCAAAATGGGTGGCTTGGGAAAACCATGGACGAAACACCAAATTATCTCGGGGCGTGGAAGCTTAAGGATGAGGTTAAGGTTTGTTAGAGATTACTACAGCACAGAGAAGCATACAGCATGCCTCCCACCTCGGGGCCTTGGCCTCCATCCCTGAAGACCACATCTGGATTGGTTCTTTGCCTCCATGGTCAGGGCACGAGGACAGTGTAGTTAGCCGGATAAATACCAACACTAGGGCAGACACCCATTTATGTCTCACACCTGGTGTCTCCACTGTGTACCAGATTCTCAGATACCATCCAGGGCTCCTGGGATGCCTCGGACCTGGGATCATCCACAAGAAAACCACCCATTCAGCATTTGGCAAGTATTTAGTGAACAGCTGATAGGTACCAAGTGCCATGATAAGAGTGGGAAGATGGAATTTGGTAAGGCATGGTCACGGTGCTTCAAGAGTTCAGGCAGAGGCCCTAGGAAGACAATGACGATAGTGTGGCACCTTGTGCCCAAGCGATCGGGAGATGAGTAGGGTGTTATGGCTATTTTGGAACTGTGGTCTGCTGGAGCAGATACATGAAGACAAGTCTTGTGAAAACGGGAGGGAGCCACAGCACGTAGAAGCACACTCTGCGCCTTCCACCTCCAGAGTGTCAGCTGTCCAGTTCCGTACTGCTTGGTGGCCAGAAGGCAGCAGGAAATGATATTGATCAGTGACCTCCGCGATGAGGAACTCTGCGTTCACCATTTCCTTCTGCGTTGCACATTAGGGTACAGTGGGTTTACGTCCAGGCTCCTCCTTCCTTGGAAGGCAGCACCTTGCCCAAGTTTGACTTTTTTCAGGTCTCCTTCTCAGAAAAGCCCTCCCCGACTGCCCTGTATAAAATAGATAGTCTCATCCTCCATCATAGATCCTTCCTTCTCTCCTCACACCCTTAACGAGTGTGCAGTGAGTGTTTGATGGGTGGAATGAGTGTTGGGTGAGCCTCAGGTCACTAGATGGTCGTAGATCAATGGTCATTTTCAGTCCAATAAGTTGCTTGTCATTCTACTCACGGACTTGCTAGATTACTAAGAGCCCTGTGGTCTAGGAGCAAGGCTTTTGCCTCTTCACTGAACCCTTTCCCCATTGGCTTCTGCTGTGTTGTCCTGTGAGAAGTGTTTGTGTGTGTCACAGGATGTGCTGGGTACCAAGGAAACAGGGAAGTGGCTGACCTCCCACGGCCACATTCTCCAGGCTGTGGTTGTTAGTCATTGAGGTTTTGTTCAATAAGTTTGAAACCCCAGAGCATAGGGTCTGGGGTGCCCATGAGGCATTCCCACAGATCCTGGAAGAACGTGTTCCAACCTCTCATAGGGACATGATTGCTGCCTCTAGGGGGAGAAAAGCATAAACCACTATACCAGATGTTTTTCTGCTTCATTCCGTCTGTCTATCCATCCACCCATTTGTAGACACTTGCTGTGAGCCAGGACCTGTGTTAGCACCTGGAAACCCCAAAGATGCTCTCGGAATTTGTGGAGAAACCCATAAAAGCGTATAGTTGTGACTGAGTCTGAGACTCTCCCTGATTCAGGGTGGAAGTAGTGGAGCTCTACCAACTAAGTCAGCTCAGAGATTCCCAGGCCAGTGCCTTCCACTCACTTATACAAGCCGGATGTCTGCCGTCGAGATGTGGGTGTTTTAAGTATGTCAGACAGGTGCGGTAGAGGAGCCTGACACTCCAGATATTCCGGAGCTTGTCCCAGATGACAGCTACATTGCTCCCTAGAATGACTTCTTTTCTCCCTAGACTGGAGAGAGTTCTGAAAACCGGGACTCAGTGTGAAGCAGTAATTTCCTACCGAGACCAGCAGCCCTTGAGTTAGACCTTAGACTCAAAGAGACAATTCTTCCATGTAATCCGGAGCTCCCTGTTGCCTTGAGCAACACAGCCTCTTCTGCCTGGGTCTCTTCATCTGTGCCATGGGTACCCCAGTGCAGTGTCCACCTAGCGTGATGATGGTGGCAGTTGCCAATAACTCAGCTTCTAGCCCAGTGTCTAACTCAGTGCTTGACAGAATCGTCATTTCCTTTCCTTCTCTTGATAGTGATGGAAAAATGAGGTTTGATTTTTCTGGAAAGGAAGGGGGTGTCAGGTTAAAAAAAAAAATCTTTTGTCTTCAAGGCAGTTTAATAGCTCTACAGAGGGAAGCTGGTTTACATCATGTGGCCTTCTGCCAAGCCCATGAACCCGGGTCAGATAGGGAGCCCAGGAGGAGACTGGAGAGCGAGAAAGTGTCTCACTCTGGGTGTGGGTGACCTGTGCTGCCTCTCAGAAAGCTTCCTTTCCACTGTCAACCCACCTGTCCCAAGAGCAGTGGCAGCAGGGGAGAAGACTGGGCGGGCCTGTTTCTCCAGCATGCAAATCACAGCATGAAACACAAATGACTTAGCAAGAATTAGGGAGCCTTGGAGTGTGGCTCACACACCAGGCTCATCCCCAGGTAGACAGCACCAGGCTGGAACTCAGTATAAAGAGATCTAATTGGAAGTCCCATTCCATAGAACCCCAGATTTGAAGCTAGGGCCAGGGAGGAAGTTCCATTTATGGATGCAGCATGGATGCCAGGGTCCTATGTGCCTTCCTCTGAGAAGGGGAGGCAGATGCGCACCTTTGAGTGTAATCCTCCTCACACCCCACCCGGCAGGTCTGTGTTAGCAGCTGGAAGCACAGCCTCAGCATCAGCAAAGCAAACTGTCGGGACACAGGAGCCTTATTACCGTAGTGCTAAAAATTTCTACTGCTAAAAATGTGTGTGTCCTTCCAGTTTTAAAACTGAACACATCTTGGGGGCTGGAGAGATGGCTCAGTGGTTAAAAGCACTGCCTGCGCTTCCAGAGGACCCGGGTTCAATTTCCAACAACCACATTGGCACTTCACTAATACTAATATCTGTAACTCCAGCTCCAGGAATTCTGACACCTTCACGCAGATACACATGCAGGCAAAAACACCTATACACATAAGCTAAAAATAAGTAAATTTTTGAGAGTGAGCATATCTAAGGCTATCTATGAGAACAAAGAACTTCAGCAAAGTAGAATGACTTAGCAGGGGCCCTCATGTGCAGTCAAGTAGTGAGTGAGTTCTCAGCCCAGAGCCGGTCACAGAGAGCAACAGACACAGGCAGGACAGGATTTTGGGAGCGGCCCGCATGTGGTCATGGTAACTCACTCTGAGGACTTAGCTGAAGCTCTTGCAGGCCCTCTCTGATACAGGGAAAGTCTGTTTTGGTTTTAATGTCCTCTTCTTGAGTGGCCTGAACCAGTACCAGGAACTGGGAATGAGTGGAGCCTCCAGAGTTGCTGCCCGGAGTTCCAGATTATATGTAGAGAACCTTTTGAGATCCGAACCACAGTCTTAAGTTAGCTCTTGTGAACTGGACTGGGCACCAGAAGATCCCACCCATTTGGTGGTGGCATCGGTAGGTGGTTGGATCCTACTGTCAGCCACAAAGCCTATTGCCATTGCCTAACTAACTTCGAATCAAACACATCCATTAAGTGGAAGATCATTGCACAAGGTCTTCCTTTAGTAATTTATTTGTTTTGGAAAGCCCGTCACAGTCACTGAATAACTCTTATGTCAAGGCGAAGGGCAGTCTCCATCGTAAACATCAGGGTCATTCCTGACTGTGAGGTTGTTGCTCCACGGTGTTCTAATCCCTGATCGATAAGGAGGCACAAGTCGCCTCTACTGGCTGTCATTCCCAGTCCGTGTGAGGAATTCTTTTCCCATGGCCCGTACTCTGTTCTCATTCACAAGCACTCCCTTCCTCTCTTCCTGGAGCTATTCTGATGCCTGTCTCCTCCCCAGTTCCGCTCCTGTAGGAGATTTTTTCTCTTCTGGAGCCCCAGCCTGAAGCCTCTGAGTCAGTGGCAGGGGAGATGTAGCCTTGTCCGGTGGGGAGTCCGCCCTTCCTCTACCCCACCCTGGCTTCCAAGACCTGTGACCTAAGTCTGCAGGCAGCGAGCAAGGGAAGGGTGGGATTCTGCGTGAGTGCTCTCTGAGACCTATGGCTTTTCAGTGAAGGAAACAGAAAACCCTTAGAGGTGCTTAAAGAAAAGCGATTAAAGATTAAAATCTAGTACTAATCGGGTTGTGTGTGCTGTGCTACATCCTCTATCTCTGCGGCCCACCCGTCCATACCATGGCCTCTGAGACACCGGTTATTACTCTCCTTCACCTGAAAGGAAGCTGAGGCACGAGGGCGTTCTGATTAAAACCTGTGCTCTTTCTGTTGTCCATCCATCCGTCTGTCTGTCCACTGCCAAGAGTAGCTGGAGGAAGGCAAGCCTGAGTGGGCACTTAGAATGTCAACTTGTTTGGGCTCATAGTGAGGCCAGCATGATTTCCATCCCTGCTCCTATAGTGAGACACTATGTAATTCAAGCAGGTCTCAAAGTCGCTACCTGCTCACCTGTGCTTCCTGTTTGGCGTATAGACACCATGCGAGGCTTAAAGGCAAGATCTTTTGGTTCATGATTCATCAGAGTATTGCACAATGAAGGAGGGAGAGGTCAATGACCTGATGCCTTAGAATTACCGTGATTATTTACCCTGCCTATGGTAACCCATTGTTGCCTATACTCCTTCCAAAGCATCTAGATTTTCACCCTTGGTACCTTGCTTAGAGCCAATTTTCAAATTTCCAATGCCTTCCCCCCACCACCACCACCACCAATAGGTAGATATTCTCTAAAATAAGTAATTCCAACTAATGGGTCTTTTCTCCTGAAGGATTCAACACCTTTAATAATGTTATAAGCATTGTGACAAAATTACAGACTTAGTATAGAACATTCACCAGTCTGTCTTGTCCGACCCTTAGTATTCCGTGGAATATAGTTTGAGAGAAATTGGTCTGCCCAACAAAGGGCATATTTCCTGGCTTGGTGCCCAAGGCCCTCTGCAACCTTATTTCTCCCTATACCTCATCCACTCTCTTCTCCAGCTAGGCTGGACTGTTGGAAGTACCGCACTCAGCAGCCTCCCAATTCTCCCTTGCTTTCCGTCAAAATAGTCTTCCATCTCGATGGTTCAAGTTCATCACCCTTTGCACTTGGCAATGACACTAGCTGCCTTCCACCTTCTTTCGTGGTGTCTCAGAGACACATTAGTACACTTACTGAACCCATCACTGTGTACGGAGTGGAGTTAACGTTTCAGCTCTTTGTCCTTAGCACCTACCAGTGTATGGTTCCGTCCTGCGGGGTGTTTTCCTTGAGAACGAACGTTCCAGTTTTATTCTCCGGGTGTTCTAGAATGTGCATCGTGTCCTAATTAAATGTATACATTCATTGTTCTTATTAATGAAGATTCTAGATCTCTATTGAAAGTGGCCTTTATGTCCCTTCACAAAGGAAGTTTGGGATGCACTAATTTGTATTCATTGTCTTCACCTTTGGGATGGTGATTTTGCTGCTGCTTCTAGGTTTTAACTGATTATTGCTGATAAATGAGAAACCCATTGATTTTCCTTAGATTTGCTTAGCAGCCAACAGCAGTATCCCCTCTTATTAGTTTTCCACTCAGTGTGTTTAGGTTTTCTAACATCAGAGTCACTGTGTCATGGTGATGGTAGGGCCACCTGTTTCCTATGGGTGGCTTTGTATTTTCCGAGTAAGTGAGAATTCTGTCCTAGACAAGGCTCCTGCACAGCCCAAGTGCCTCTGGGATCTTCCATTCTCCCTCTGTCCCCTAGGCCTGGCCTCCTGGCCCTTGGCATGCTCCTTCCTGGCCACCAAAAGGAAAGTGCCCCGTTGTCTCTGGAAGGGAGGTCTGGCCTTTGCCCCTGCCTCAGGTCTGTCATGTGGCTAGCAGCCCCTCCCTCTGCTCTTCCCTTCTCTTGGCCTCTCCCCTGCTTTGATTTGTAGTCGGAAGTTCCCCCTTGTTCCTCTTGCTTCTTCCCCCTCATTTCCCAAGTTCCCACAGGAACCTAGGAAGTAGGTTGTGCCCAGAGGTTAAAGCGGAAACTCCAGCAAGATAATTCCTGAGGGGACAATACCCAGTTGACGTCATTTCAACTTTCCTTGGGCCGGAGGTAGTATTTGGGGTGGTTTTTTTTTCTTCCTCTTTTCTTGTCTTTTTCTTACATTTTTCTTCAGGTTACTCTTCCACCCACCCAGCACAGTATCTGTCAACGTCCCCTTGAAAGTTCTCTGGCATTGTCTGGCTGGTTTATGTTTCCTCATTTGCTGATTCAGAATCCAGGTTCCTACTGGTGACTTGGAAACTTCTCTTGGATGGAGCTGCTTTCTTTCAAAGCAGAAACATCCCCTTGCCGGGCCTGTCAAAGCAACTCACTCAAAGCTTCATGGGTGTTCCATCGCTGTGGCAGGGGATTGCTGGTCTCCCTAGAGACTATGCAGCTGTAATCCCCAAGAAAACTCCCAGATGTGTTGTTAGTAAATCGTTATCAGTCCTGCAACAAAGCCTTGGTTACTGTTCTCTAAGTCGCGTAGATCCAGAGGATCAGAGGAAAGTCACGTTTATTAAATGCTGTGTGCGTAGCAGTACGAAAAAAAACCATTCATTTGTACTATCTTACTCAGGTCTCTTTAGCTGATCCCTCTAAATAAACTCAGCATTTTTCAAGCTGTAAATATAAAGATCAGTGACTGGCATCATGTCAAAATTAAATACTCTATCAGCAGCGTGTCACACCAAATCTAGCTGGCTCCATTTAGCATAAACGTAGGGCATGCTGGTCTGGTGTTCTAGTGCCTATGAATGAGAAGTCATTGAGCATCTCTTTTATCTCTTTCCCTCAGCTCTACCTTCAGGCCCGCTTCACCTGGCGAGGGGCCCGCCTGCTGCGGCCCCTCCTGCAGTTCACTTTGCTCATGATGGCCTTCTACACGGGATTGTCACGTGTATCTGACCACAAACATCATCCCAGCGACGTCCTGGCAGGATTTGCCCAAGGAGCTCTGGTGGCCTGCTGCATAGTAAGTAGCCCTTTGTCCTTCGCGTGCAAACAGAAGCCCCAAACGGGTGCTTGTTAAATGTTTCCAGCTCAGTGATTAAAACTGTGGAGACTTCATTCCTATTCCCTTCCTAGTGTCCCAAGAGCGGCTGGCTCCAGCACCCCATCGGTAGGTGAGACTCGATTGATAGGGTCTGTGAATCCTCTTCTCCGTGAGCACCAAGTTTGGACTTGGAGAATGCTTTGATTCGAAGACAGCTTAGATATTGTCCAGGCGACCCAGTATCCAACCACAGTAAACTGAAGTTGCCCTAGCACACACGTGAAGAACGGACAGACTGGCAGTCTCCTGACACAGCCTATTCATACACAGCTTTGGTGGACGCTAGTTAGTCCGTGGCTCTTCTCGGCTTCTTGGGAAATCCCTACACCTTACTATGAATGATCTCCAGGGTCCTTGGTCTGTGTTGACTAGGGAACCAGAGGTTTGCTGAAGGAGAAACCCTCCCTTGGCCAAGGACCTTGCATATCATCAGAACGTCATCCAGACTGAACTTGGGGTGGGTCGCATATTGGTTCCCCTAATACAGATGGATTCCTTTTTTTTTTTTTTCCCATGTTTCATCCTGATTCTCTGTGAAGGTGGGATAGAGTTTTCCCCCTCCCTGAGCCTCCATCTCCCTGCCCCTCCTGCCTCTTTCCTGCATCCCAGATGCTGAGGGTGCACAGACTTTGGTTTCTGGGGCCCTTCTTAGAGGTGCTCACCCTGGTCCCATGGGATCCTAGTCCTGAGTTCTTCAGTAGGACTGCAATAGGGATGTGGATGTGGCCTCAGCAGGTCGGCAAAGGCCACGCACAGTGTGGTCAGCCCACGGTGCCAGTGTTAGGGTGCTCAAAGTAGACACAATGGACATGATGACCCACCTGCCAGCTTAGATGTCAGGGGCCCGGCTAGGAGACTTGTGTCTTGATGGCTGTCTTTAGTGTGTGCGCTCTCTCTGTCTCTCTGCATGACTGCGTGTGTGTGTGTGTGTGTGTGTGTGTGTGTGTGTGTGTGTGTGTGTATCTTTCTCTCCAGAAGAGAGAGCAAATTAGGGGAGCCAATTGTTACCCGGAGCAGCTGTCACCCTCTAGCTTGTCTTCTGGTGCCTGGCCCTTTAATATGTGATGACAGTGGGGGATGGGTAACTCTTTGCTGCCTGCACCCTCCTGAGCTTTGCTCTCAGCAGGAGGGCAGGCCAGGGAGCCTGCTGCACTGCTTCTTTCTGCCTGGGCCTGCTGCCCTAATTGGAGTCTCCCTTACCCCAATTTAAAAAAAAATAAAAGGTGTGGGGATCATTCCTAACCTTCCTCTCGTCTATACTGCAACTCTGGAGTGCAGACCATGAACAATTAGACAAAACTCGGGAGAAGGAGGGCTTGTTTTCCAGAAGGAAACCTGGGAGTTTGACTTTTATCCTGTTTGGCTCTGAGTGACTGTAATGTGGGCTGAGAGTTTGCACCCGGGGTTTGTAAAACCACCTCCTGTTGGTTGGCACCTCTCTGAATACTTTGCCCTGTGACTTCCTTGAGGCCCATGTGGCCACTGCACTGATGGGGCAACTCAGACTTGGCCAAGTGACTTAGGTCACTCAAGGCCAAAGAGCTGCTCCAAGAATGACTCAAAGCCATGCCCTCTGTGCTCAGCAGTGGGGGAGGGAACGCCAGACACTGGGCCAGCCAGAGCTACCCTGTGCAGAAATCGTGGAGACAGCTGTCTAAAGAGGGTCATCTAAGTGTGTGGTAGGGACCTTCCCAAGCCTTGGGCTGATCTGGTTAGCCTTTTGGGTCTGGAAGTTTCTTTTCACCTAGATAGATTGAGAAGACGTGACACATCTTCTGCGCCTTTTGCCCTTTTACCTGTCTGCCTGGTGTGGCAGGGACTAGGCTTCGTTGATCATTTTTCTTTCCATGCCTAACTCCACCTGGCACGTAGCCAGGACCTCCTGGTCCCACTGGCTTGGAAGCACAACACCGAGAGATTTGATTTGCCTAAGTCATCTGACAGGCCAGGGCAGAGAAGTCTCTGGAATATGTGGCTGGTTGCTCAGTGGAAGAGTTTGGGAAAACTCAGCAGGGAAAAAAGAAGCCAGTGTGTCCTTTCCCACAGAGAGCTGGGTGATAGTGTGGCCCTGGTTTGGATTACAAGGAAAGACAGACACAAAACTCCCCAGCTGCTGCACTGAGTCAGAGATGCTGGCCCTCTAGGTATCTATCTAGCCTGAGGCCCGCTAGCGTATGGAGAACATTTGTTTGCCTTTGTAGGGTCTAAGCTCCATCAGCTCCCATGTGCAAGTCAGCCCTAGTGTGGTAGGCCGCAGTCTCTGACCTCCACTCTGCTTACACCATGTGACGGAAGTGTCCCTTAAGAAAACAAGTGTTATTCTCACTTGTAGACAGGATAGACCGTAGCAAGCTTTCTTCTCGGGCTATTTTTGGATCACTAGACCCCAAAAAAAATGACACAAAGACTTATTAATTGTAAAAGCTTGGCCTTTAGTTTAGGCTTGTTTTCAACCAGTTCTTATAACTTCATTAACCCATACTTTTAGATCTGCGTCCTGGCACATGGCTCTCTTTGCCTTTCCTTAGTGTGGACGCCCAACTTGCCCTGAGTCTGCTGGTGTCTCTCCAACTCTCTTCTTCCCAGAGTTCTATCTCCCTCGTCCAGAAGTCCTGCCTAACGATTGGCCATTCAACTCTTTATTAAACCAGCCAGAAGGGGCCTTGGCATAGACACATCTTCACAGTGTTACAAATATTCCACAGCAGTGTATCTGTGATATTTGTTGTTGTTGTTGTTAAGACAGGATCCCACTATGTAATCCTGGTTGGCCTGGAACTCATTATGTAGACCAGGCTGGCCTCAAACTCATGGAGATCTGCCTGCCCCTGTCTCCTGAGTGCTGAGCATAAAGGTGTGTCCCACCATGGATCCAACTTTCTTGACCTACTGAGACATCTCCCAGAGTCAGAAGGTTCCAGCACTGCACAAACCACAGAGTGCCATGCTGCTTAGCATCTATTTCCTCCTCTGCCGGAAAACCTCTCCTGCCCAGCCTCAGAGGCCCCTTGGTGTCTGGGCAGAGGTGTGGGTTTGCTGATGCTTGTGGCGAGCTCACTGTTTGTGGCAACTATTTTTCATTTAAAATGAGAACACAGGAGTCCAGAAAGATTAAGGTGCACAGAAAAAAATGTAGAGAAACCAGAGCTGACACACTTCCACAGTCTGACGCAAAAGCCAGCTCTCAAAGACCTCCCTCGCCACCCCCCCACTCCCTCACCTGCTGGCAAGCCACACTTCTTGAGCTCTCACCCTTGATAGCTGCCCACTCCTTTTGATAGAGCACAGTCCACTTCCACTTCATCTTTGGTAGAACTTCTTGTATGAGCCCTCCACAGCTGCTGTTACAAGTAAGCCCAATCTCAATCCAGCTGTTACAACAGCACAGATGTTTTCTTAAGCCCCCAAGAACCACAGGAACCAAAAATGAGTCTTGCTGAGCTATAATCAAGGTGTGGAAAGGCTGTGTTTCATGGGAAGGCCGAAGGGAGAGTCAGTTTTCCTTGCCTTTTTTAGCTACCTGTGTTCCTTGATGTATGGTCACTTTCCCTGCCTGCCTGTCCTCAGGGATGCTGGTACATCGATAGCCCAGGGTCAGGTATCCATTTCCACGGCCTTACCTTAATCTCATCTGCTCAGTCTTCTTAGGCAGATGTGAGGTAGCATCATTACAGGTCTGGAGAGTGGGTTCCGGATATCTCTGAGGAACCAGTATTCAGCTCTCCACACCTTCCCCAATCCCTGCCCAACTTTCGTTTAGTGTTCTCTTGGCCCCTAGTGCTTTGCTCTGCCATGACTTTGGCCTCTTCTGTCAATTACCTGCTCATATATCTGTCTCCTCAACTAGATTGTGTTTTAATAGCAGAATCCATGGCTTAATCGTGTGGTTATTCTGGGTGCCTGTTGTGGTAGCTGACATATATCAGTTGTTTTATCAGCATTGCAGAAATCATGATTGATGAATGAGCTATGGCCTTAGATAAGATTTCCCCTCTGATACTAGTTTCTTTATCTGTGAATTAAACTTTGAGGTCTTAGCCAGACGGTTGTGGCACAGGCCTTTAATTCCAGCACTTGAGAAACAGAGGCAGGTGGGTCTCCGTGAGCTTGAGGCCAGCCTGGTCTACAACATGAATTCCAGGACAGCCAGAACTGTTACACAGAGAAACCCTGTCTTGAAAAACCAACCAACCAAACAAACAAACAAACTAAAACTTTGAGGCCGGTAGCTCTCCTTCTTTTATTCAGTGGAACAGTGTCTATGTAACTAAGCTGAGCCTGCTCTTTCAGGTGGAGAAATCTCCTCCATGACCATGCCTTAAATTTGGTGATCACCCTTAAGCTTCCCAGTGGTTTAGCATGTTGGCCTAGTCATGGTTCAGTCTCTTCAGAGCCTTGGGCAACGGTCTGGCAGTTCAAGTCTTTGAAGGCCAGTTTTGTCACAGCAAGCAGACTTATCTAGACAAACACGATGTGCCCACGGAGAGTGGGTTTAGTTTGCTCGCCAACTGGATGCTTTCCAGAAAGAGACAACTATGGAACCTGATGAGACTGAGCCTTCACAGTGCCTGGGACTCGGTGCAGATACTGGAATTCAGTCAGAAAGGACAGCACACCAAGGCACACCTTCGCCAGATGGGGACAGAGGAACAAGGCAGAAGGCCACAAAAGAGGAGACATTCCTTGACAAACAGACATATATTATCTTTCATTTCACTTGGCTAGCCGTACAGGTGCACAGAACAGATGGACAAACAGAGCCAAAGGCTGCTCCACTGATCCCCCTGCTCTTCCTACCTGCACGCCTCTGCAGCTCCCCCTACCAAAGATTTAAATACCTGGGTTCAACCAGGCAGTGGGACAGAGGGGCGGACATCAATTCATTTCCTGTCTAGTGACAACTTGCATATCTGGTCACCTCCTTACTGACCCTCTAACAGATGGTAAATTAGGGGCGCACTGGGAGAGGGGTCAGAAGAGGGCAAGCCTCCACGGCTGTGGGTTCAGTAGAGGAAGCAGCTGCTCCCAAGTTTAATAAACACACAGCGGTCTTTCCTGGTTTTCTCTTCCTGGGGGTGTGGCCCCCACCAGCAGTTGCTCTTTTGTGCCTGCTATCTTCCTCCAGGATGCTGGGAAGGGCGAGGGCATTCTTTGTCTTTGCCCCAGAGCAGTGACCTTGGGAAGAGCCTGGGCAAGAAAGCTCGTGTGAAGAAGAGTTCATTCAGCCTTGGTAGCCTTGTGAGAGGAAGCTCCGTGCAGAGAACCCAGCACACGCCCAAGTCCACACAACATCAGAATTCATCCCAGGTCCCTTGTTTTGTTTCAGGGGCTCACACAGAGCACCAAGCATGCTTTCTACCCCGGGAATTTGTAAGTCTTCCTCCTCTAGTAGGAGATGCTCACCTGTTCCCCTGGATGTAGTCCAGTGCTGCCTGGGTCCAGAGGAGCGGAAGAAATGATGCCCGCCTCCTCTCCGCTGATGTCTCACACTCTGCGAAAGTCTGACCGTGGTACCCAAAGTTCACCTTGCTCCCTAGTCCTCCACTGTCAGGTAGGCAGGAATGTGGATGTGGCTGAGAAAGGAAGCCAGAGCATAACTCATTTGGAGCCTTCGGGAGATGATCAGAGTATCTTTATGGCACTCGACAGTTTCCAAAGTACATCAAGAATCTCTTGTCTTTGTCCCTTTGCGGAGAGGCATGAAGTAGGAGCCCAGAGCTGTGTCTTGCCACTTGCTAGTTGGCCTGTTGGCAGGTCATGTCTAACATTTTCTATTGGGCATTTACTGTATGGCACGGCAGGGAAGGATGCAAACCGTATGCAGAGGGAATATGGTGTGGCTAAGGCAAGGAGCTGAATGAGACAGCACAGTGTGGCTTCTGACCCTGGAGTTGCACACCCAGGGAAATTATGGGATGGTGGGTTTGCCCATCTTGGTGTTCCTCACTCCTGCTTCCTTTTGTTTCAGAATCAGGGACCGTTCTTCTAGACAGGGAAGACTGGCCCCTGCCTTTGTCAGGTCTCTGTCACCCAGTGGTGGCTTGTTCCTGGGCCCCAGCTCTGGTTAGATCCAGCATCCACTGTTCATCAGTAGCCTTCTGGGCTGGCCCTTACAGACTCTGGCTTCATGATAACCTGAGGACTCTTCCTAGATTTCTCAGCAAAGCAGAGCCTTGTTTTCCTTCAGAAGGGTCCCGGTTCTCTACACCTTCTTCATTCCTTTCATAGGATGAATTTCCTTCATGGTCTTGGTCCATAATCACAGTAACATGAGAAGGGTTTGAACAGTCCATCACAGCCACCAAGTGTTTTCTCCTTTCTTATTCCATTCAAGGCTTATAGGGATTCTGGGAAGGCAGTTTAGTTTTTTTGTTTGTTTGTTTGTTT
>NC_022016.1:72557750-72559952 GCF_000317375.1 Microtus ochrogaster
GTCAGCCCAAAGAGCAATCAGAGTTCCCTGCCCTGTGGGAAGTCCAAGGACCACCCACCTCCATCCAGGTCTAGTAAGGTGAGCATCCAAACTGCCTAGTCTCCCACAAAGCCAGTATGTGCAGTAGGATCAAAGGCAGTTTAGTTTTGAGGTTTTTTTAGATTTGTTTTTATTACTTTTAGCTATGAGTGTGTGCAGGGTAAGAGGGGATACACATGGGACATGGGATGCCAGTGTTTGAGCTGTTGGATCCCCCTGGAACTGAAATTACAGTAAGTTGTGACCACCCCACCCCCACCTCCACTCCCAACATGTGGGTGTCAAGAACCAACCTCTGGTCCTTTGCATGAACAGCAAATACTATTTATTTTTTTTTCTTAATTTTTAAATTTTAATGTCTATGTATGTGTATTTTGCCTGCGTGTACATACATGTGTTGCTTGGGTATCTGGTGCCCTTAGAGGCCAGAAGAAGGTGTCAGATCCCCTGGAACTGGAGGGCATTAGTAAGCTGCCATTGTGGGTACTGAGCACTGCACCTGGATCCTCAGAAAAACAGCACGTGCTCTTAATTGCTGAGCCATCTCTCCAGCCCTAGTGTTTGTAATTTTTTTTTTATTTAAGTAACAGTTGTACATAAATACAAGGCAAGTAGATGATCAGATTAGATCTTCACTCAGTTCTGGACCACACAGGAGTGTGACATAGTCTCAGTCAATGGTGCAACAAGAGAAACACAGTGGCAAGAACCCTGCTGTGTCACATTCTCCCCCACACCCCCATCACGTTCCCTCTCTGATGCATCAGGGTAACACTCAACACAGACAGACACTGGCAAATTCCCGGTGCCAGCAGCCACTGAAAGCCTTTTATTGAGGTTAAAAGGCAATGACTACAATTGAGTAACTCCCCTGTAGTCAAAAGACTAGGCTGCCAACGATAATTTTTCCTTAGACAGCGTTACTGTACCAGGCCATGGGGGGTGAGTCAGTTTCCAGGGCTTGCTTCTCCAAAGGAGCTTCTTCTCCACTTAAGCCGAGACATTTTTCTGTATGGTATACTAGAAACCTGGAAGGGAACCTCCAGGCCAAGCCTACTTCTCAAAGTGTACTTGAAGAAGAGGAGAGGCAGCCATGGTGTCTGTACTTACCTGGGAGGTGGCCAGCTTTTCTCTCGAGGGCTGCAACTTCTGGGCTCTGATGACTCAACATAATCCTTGCCCCGGAGGAGCTCGCAGTCTAGAAAAGAGAAGCATGATGCAGCATTTAAAAGATCACACACATCAAAGCCTGTGTTGTAACAGCGAAATGGAAGGTTATTAACAATGCAGTAGGAGAAACAAATGGAAGGTAAGGGCACTCTGGCGGGAGAGCTTGTGGTGGTTTTCAGGGTGCAGATGCAGGAGCTGCTGTCAGGAATACAAGCTGTGAGGCACCGGGCAGTGCGATGGCCTGCAGGGGGTTCGAGCCCCTCCATTCCCCTCCTGCACTGTCCACCACTGTTCTCTTTCCACAACATTTGGTAAAGTGCACGTTCCAGGCCACACCTAGATGCGCTCAGGCATCTGCTCTCTTGAGAAGCTTCCAGGTGATTCTGAAACAGGTGGTTGCAGGACTACGCTTGGCGAAAATACCAGACCAGGCCGACAGCTCTTGTTTCCATTTGCCTCTGAGATCCTAAAATTCTCTTGGTTTTGTTATCTGTTCCGTGTTGGTATGAAGATTCGATGGGGGCTCCTGAAAGTCTCGGCGTGTGTTGGTTGCTGTGATTCCTGTCTTCAAGGGGCTTCCTTGCATAGTTTCAGGAGAGGAAACCCTCAAGGATTTCTGAACGTTGCCAGGCGGGTCCGCTGTCACGATGCGCTCTGGCGCTGCTTGCTGACTCAGCCACCCACTGCCGTGGGGGCAGAAGCCGGGCTGCTGACTGACTTCCCGTTTCTGATCTTCACGGGTCTCCGTGGTCTTGTGCTGGGCAGCACCCCAGCAGGATGGGGCTGTGTGCCCTAGGGGTGGCTGGCCTCTCCACAGCAGGTGAAGCTTGGTGATGAGACATCAAAAAGCAGCCTTCTGCCAGCGTGCTGACTCACCCGACTAAGCAGCCTTAGAAATTGTAGGTCTTTGCAAGTAGATCCTATCTGCTGTGTGGAAAACTCCCATCCACTCAGCTCGGTAGTGAGTCTGTATCTGGCTTACACACACACACA
>NC_022016.1:72560407-72561911 GCF_000317375.1 Microtus ochrogaster
TTACCTTGAGCAGGGGCCTCACACTGTGAGCTTCTTACCTCTTCATCAAGTGTGTGGGGTTTCTAGAGCTACTTTGTACCTTGTTTGTATGTAGTCCTGCTGCTGGAGGAAGAGCGACATTGTCCAGAGTGTTTGGGTAAAGCAGATCATCTTCCGCCCTTGCATCCTATCACAGAATGGCCAAACATTCAAACTCGGCAGGAGGTCAGAATCACTTCCCCAAGACAATACCTTAGGGTAGCAAGTATTAGAAGGCTGAAGAAAGCAGTCTACCAGAATCACTGAGATTTTTCAGAAATTTTGTTGTGACCAGTGCCAAGGTTTATGGAGTTGAAAACAGAACTAGGAGAAAACCAGCTGCTTCCCCCTGTGCCCCACCCCCACCTCTGTGAGCTGTAGACCCCTCTTTGCCATCTCAGAATCCGTCTCTCCTCCACACTGCAGGGCCGCCTTCAGTTACACTATGCCCTCTGGCTCCTTTCCACTTCAAGTGCCCATCCTTCCAATGGGATGCTCCCCCTTCACGGTGATTTCTAGAGTCGAAAGATACCTCACTATGACCAAAGGTGGGGCTCTCTTCTCTCCAGCATCACCAACCTCTTTGCCCTAGCCCTACTGAGCTTCCTTCAAAATTCCTGAACGTGCTGTGTCTTTGCTGGCTGTGATTTCTGCCATTCACGACCCGGCCAGCTCTTCTTGAGTCCTTGGGGCCAACCTTTTAAGGTCCATTCTCAGCCCTTCAGTCCAGGTTAAATATGTCGTTCTCTGTGCTTCCTTCTGTCATGGTCCTTAAAACAGAGCATGATTAGAGCCGGTGAGGTCCTCAGCTGATAAAGGCGCCTGCCACCTAGCCGACAGGCTGAGCTTGGTACCCAGGACCCACGAGTAGGAGAGAACCTACTCCTGCAAGTTGTGTTGTTCATTGACCTCAACATGTATGCTGTAGCATGCACATGTCCACACATGTAGACACAAAATAAATAAACTGTAATTGAATCTTTCTAAAGCACAGTGTTATGGGTAGCTGCTTCCCTGGCTCTCTCCTACGTTACTTCTAAGCTCCTGCTGAGCAAAGATCTTTGTCTTACGTCGGCTTTTACGTTCTAGGGCTTAGCGTACACTAAGAGCTTAATAGGTGTTTATTGTTGGCGTTCATTCTTTTTTCTCAAAATTGGTAGTTTATAAAATTCCAAGAATCAGAATGAAATTGAAGGCAAGTGTTCTGGGCAGTGTCACTAGGGCGGTGTTGGGAGCTGGCTATTTGGGGGCAGGGGACAGGTCTTAGTTACTCACTTGTTGAGATGTTATTTCTCATTCTTTCAGGCAGCACAGTGGAGCTGTGGGTTGGAAGTGGGTGTTTCTTTTTTTTTTAACTTTTTTTATTTATTAAAGATTTCTGCCTCCTCCCTGCCACCACCTCCCATCCCCCCCCCAAACAAGTCCCCCTCCCTCTTCTGCCCAAAGAGCAATCAGGGTTCCCTGCCCTGTGGGAAGTCCAAGGACC
>NC_022016.1:72562021-72574859 GCF_000317375.1 Microtus ochrogaster
TGCAGTAGGATCAAAAACCCATTGCCATTGTTCTTGAGTTCTCAGTAGTCCTCATTGTGAAGTGGGTGTTTCTTGTGGTCCAGCCACAGCTCTGAATCTGGGCAGAGCCTTCCCAAGCTGGACCTTTGACTTCCCTTTCTGCGTAGGGAATCATCTTCAAGCCAAGGCCTTTTTACATCTAATGGCTCTCTTTGTTTCTGCTGTTCCAAGTATCAGGAAGACTGAACCCTGTTTGAGACTTGACAAGGTCGTGTTTCCTGGTGCCCAATAGTGTTTGTGTGGCCCAAAGCCACAGTGCTTAATTCCCAGAGAGTAGAGGGCATTTGATAAATTCAGCAGCCAACACATCGAGTGCCTGATGTCTACACAGACGGACTACGTGCTGTAGGTAATGCAAGGAGCTGAACTAATCTCATGAAGCGCATCTTTGCAGATATGGGAACGGGTGGCTTAGTCTAGGTCCAGTAACCATGCTCCAGTCCAGAGCACTAAGAAAAGACGCATCTTAATGAACTTAATTGCAGACAGGCTAGGCCTTCTTGAGCCCATTCAGGAAACGGAAATGCTCATGTGTAGTGCATATGAGCCCATCGTAGGAGACCGGGAGATGAGTGTGTGGGGTTGGAGGAGCTGTTCTTGTATTTGCCCACGGTGGGTGGAAGGAGTCTCCCATGACGGTCTCTCAGGCAGGGCGTTGAGAATAATCTCACCATGAAGCTCAGGAAGTGGAGGTGAGAGCCAGTGCTGGAGACATTGTTCTCTCTTCCGGGGCTGCAAAGCTAAGATGAAAGGAGCCTAATTTCCAGGTAGAGAATTGTCTACTGTTTCTGCACCTGCCAGGAGATAGCATCATCCTAGAGCAGCATGAGATATGGAGAGGAGTGGGGAGGGCTTGGAGTAAGAGAGGGATGAAAAGCTTAGGTACTGAACAGACTGACCTTTAGCCAGGTCTGTTAATGTCTCCTGGGGACACTTGTTCCTTTCCCACAGGTGTAAAGGACCCCCAGGAGGGGAGCCTCGAGCCTCCAGCAGGTGGTAAACATCCCAGCTTGACTCTGTCTAGAAGACACCACTTTTCTTCCTAGTTTAGGAAAGGAAGGGGGTAAAGGTTTAGCTTTTGCCATGATCCTTCAGTCACGCTCAAGCTGGAAGTTTATTAAGGGGTTCACATTTTTGGGGCTAATGCTTCATTTTCTTCTAGTATCATAGATACAGCCTGGCTCTCTACCCTTTCCTTCAACAACAAAAACAAACAAAACAGCAACAACAACAAACAAACAATAGGAATGGTTGAGTTGGTGAAATGTGCGAAATGAAATGGTACGAAGGACTTGGCCGTGACTAGCAGGACCCTTGCACATCTCTCTCGTTGCCGCTCCATCTTCTCCTCGAGTGGCCAGCACATCTGCCTCTTCTTAGGATTTGTACAGCTCCTTGGTGATTTCTGTGCTGTCGCAGAATGGACACTGGAAATCAGTTCAGCAGATAGTCTGAGGCCTGAGTAGCCAGAGCCTGGCTGCTAGTGACTGTTGGTTGAATTCTAATTAAGAACTTTATCTTCATGCTAAGTGATCAGAATGACATCACAGTGCTATGTGGGCATCCAAACTGTTTCAGTTCTGAAAGCTGAGGGACACAGAAAACTCTGTGTGTGTGTGTGTGTGTGTGTGTGTGTGTGTGTGTGTGTGTGTGTGTGTGTGTGTGCATTTGTCTGTGTGTGCATATGTGTGTTCATGTGTGTGTGTCACTGTGCATCTGTCTGTGTGTGCATGTGTGTTCGTGTGTGTTCGTGTGTGTGTGTGTGTGTGTGTGTGTGTGTGTGTGTGTGTGTGTGCTACAGATCAGACCTGTTAGGCTTTGTGTCTGCTGGGTGAGCACCATGGAGCTATGTCCCCAACCAGCATCTTTATGTATTTCATTCCTGGTATGAACTCAGTTGTGTCCTTCCTACTAAATTATGTGGCTAACAGCTGACACTTGGATTGGATTGTTTACTACAAACTTCTGTTGCTGAATATCTCAGTCTGATTCTGTGTTTACTTTTGCTCCCTGGGAAGCAACTTTGCTCCCTCCCGTGGGCTCGTCAGGTTCCTGACTCTTTCATCAGGAGCTCACTCAGACAGCACCCGTGTCTGAGCCATCTTGCAAGTGGGTGTTTTGTAAATGTTTCCCAATCATTATGAGAAAGATCCAGGAAGGTCACAGGCTGGGGAGGAGGAAGAATGCTGGGAATGAGAGCAGGAGGTTTGCCCCCTGACCTTTCTTCCCAGTGACTTGCTGACTGTCAGTGTCAAGACCTGGGTCCCTCGGCCTCTCCCCGCTCTCCCCGCTCAGATGGTTGGTGTCGTGGGGCCTTCAGGAAAATGTGGTCACCACAGCACCTGCTGGTCAGCGTTTGTATTGGCTGGTGTCTTTTGGTCTCAGTCTGGATTCCTCTGTAAGAAAGAGGAAAGTAGTGCGGATTAGTAACTGAAGAATTATGAGCGCTTCCCTTGTTGGGAACGTAACCTTTCCTAACACATTTGCCTTGAGAAGTCCGAAATGTTAAGTTCCAGATTCAAAGCACTGACTCCAAAGTCCATATAAGTAGGGTTTTCTCTCTCATGGCCAAAGTACTCATTGCCTCAGTTTCCCCTCTGCATAGTGATTGCTGGAAGGTAGGACCTCTCCGCCCCCTCCCCGGATTAAAGAGCTATGATTTGGGCCCTCTTTTCCAACTGCCTGTGTTTCCCAGACCCCGTTTTGGCCTGTTCCCAGCCCGCTCTAGGCCTTTGCTGATTCGCACCTCTGATTTCTGCCCTAGGTGTTCTTCGTGTCCGATCTCTTCAAGACTAAGGCGACCCTCTCGCTGCCGGCCCCCGCTCTCAGGAAGGAGATCCTGTCACCTGTGGACATTATCGACAGGAACAACCACCACAACATGGTGTAGGTGCTGCGGCTACAGAGCGCTTGGTTTCTCTGAAGTGACTGCTGACAGCATGTTCCTGCTGCTCTCCCATCTCATCTGACAGTAGAATGTAGGGAAAAGCTTTTTTGCCCGATGGATTTTGAAAACATTTAAAGAAAAGAAAAAAAAAAAAAAGCCTTATCTTGTGGCCTTCCCGAATAGGTTGTTTGCCTGTGTGGAGACAACAGGGCCGGCGTCCTGAGTCCTGGCTGTGCAGCTGGCTGAGTGTTCATGTTCTAGTGAGCACAGGCCTGTCAGGAGCAAAACACTAGAATGATTGAGCAGAGGCTGTGGTCACCTTTGGTGACCGGAGAAATCCCAGACCAGTGAGAACAGCTCCAGCTCCTGTGTTGCACACAAGGCCCAGACCAGCACCAAATCAGCCCCTCTGCCTGCCCCACTCCTACTGTGACTTTGGTTCAAGGAAGTTTTGCGTTTTGAGATACCAGGAATGAGTGCATTGGCTCAGAGTGGTCAGAATCCTAATCCAAATTCCTGGCGCTAAGGCCTCTGTCATCTCCCCCCATCCCCAGGCTAACAACCACAGGCCCTCACTTTTAGAGATTAGGAGACCCTTTGTGGAAGAGTGAACTTCACAAATAGCACAAGTTCAGAGGACCCAGAGGGTGTCTTCTGATGCACCGGACTGTGACGCGGAACTGCCACTGCAGGATCAATCACCGGGCACTTGCACACGTAGAAACGGTTAGACTTCGGTTACTGCCGTCCCCTTGAGGTCCTTGCTGGGTGCATACCGGGATCTCAGATGGGGGCCAAGGATGAGCACAGGTATGGTTGGCCTCTGGCTGACCAAAGGAGCCTCTGTAAAGAGACAGGAAGGGGAGGGAAAGGGCAGAATGAAAAAAAAAAAGAACCAACTTTTTGGCTCCTTAGGATCAGAGCGAGCCAGAGTAGCAGACAGTCTCACGCCCAAAAGGTTACCCTTCACCATAGGGGAGCCCAGAGGGTTTTTGCAGGAGCTGGTCTTGCTGTGTAAAGCACTATTGTCTCCGGGTTGATCCCTGGGACAGTCCTTTGGTGGGTTCTGCTGGGCAGAACACATGGGTTAAATCTGCATAGAGAGTTTTTTCCTTATCCTCTATCCACAAGTGTCCTTCCAAGCAAGGTCCCGTTCTAGACAGTAGACAGAGACCCTTCTACTGAACCTCCAAGGAAAGGAAGAAGGAAAAAAACAAGTGCTTTTCAAATCTTTCAAAGGGCTACACGTAACCATATGGATCAACCACATGCACATCCTTCCACAGACTCCGTCCTTTCATTTCAACATATAGCAAGCTATGATTTTATATATAAATATTATATAAATAATGTATAAAACATTAAAAGTTAACTATGTAAGATATTATTTCTGAAACAACTTTAGCTATATCCACTATAAACTGTGTCTCGACCTGTGTTATTTACTTTAGCTGCTTAAAGGAGCATTGAGTTATTTTTTTTTTTAAATCTCAACTAAAACTATCATAGTTCTGTGGTAGCCATTGTTCTACAAGGAGAGAAATAACTGCAACTAGAGAAAAACTGTATAAAAACATTAAATCGTCAGTATTTTTGTAAGGTTCCGTTTTGTAAAGAGAATAATATTCAAAGATTTTTTTTTGTGGCATACAAAGTGAAAACGTGTATCTGCGAAACTAAACGTGTATTAAATGTGCTTTTTAAATAAAAGCTCATAACATGACTAACCAAGGCTCTGCTACCTGGACTGTTTGAGGGTTGTCTCTTTGGGGTCTGTGGGAGGGAGGAGGAGGTATTGCAGGCTGGCCTCTGGGTGGGCTTGCCTCTGATTGTCTCAGTGGGAAACAATCATGGCCACTGCAGAGGCAGGATGCGGAAGCTGTTCTTTCATCTCCCAAGCCTGTTTGCAGAGGGAGGCTGGGGGCTGGCTCTCATCTCCAGCCTCTTAAAAGGGCTTTTGTGCTCTAAAGGGTTTTCATGTGGGAGGTGGGAGCTGTGGGTCCCCCGAAGATAGATATGGAGACTTCCCTAGATAACGTGGGCTTGGGGAGCTTAAGGAAAAGTCTTTCTCACAGCCCGTATCAAAGGAAGAAGATGCTCTATTGACAAGGGCACTGGGTTCCCATTCTCCTGCCTTGTGCGCCCCCCTCCCCAACCCAGAAGGAAAAAGGTGTGTTGTGCACCCCCGTGCCAGCCAGTTCTCCCTGGTTGTCCCTTTACATCTCAAAGCCGTTCTTAGCTTGAGAAAGGAGGAACAAACGCTGTGGAATGCAGATGATGTAAATTGCCTAAGAACCTGCCAGCACGTTTAGGACAGGTCTTAGGTTAGTTTGTTTTTGCTCCTGTAAAAAATAATTACAAATTACAACAGCTTGGTGAGTTGAAATAACACAAATTTGTTACCTTCCTGGGCAGGAGGCTCTAGAGAAGCTCCTGCCTTTTGTAGCTTCCTGAGTCCTCCTGCGTCCCTTGACTGTGAGCCTCGTCCTCCTCACTTTGCTTCTTGTTTTCTTCTGTTCCTCTTCCACATGTAGCATCCTGGTGATTGCCTGGACCCTTGGATAATCTAAAATCATCTCCCTATGTTAAAGTCTACTAATTCAAAAACTTAATTCCATCTGCCACTAAATTCCCCATGCTGTGCAATACAACCTTCAGATTCCAGGGACCTGAACAATCTGTGACCTGATAAACTCAAGCTGTGTGCTCCCAAAACTCCACGATGGGACCATGCACAGTATAGCAGTACAGACATTTATATTAAAGGGAGAGAGAGGGCTAAGGAAGTCTCAGGGGTACAGTCCTTATCTAGCAAAATGAATGAAGGCTTGGGTTCAATCTATGGTGACACACACACATACCATGCTGCTCCTAACTTCCTTTGCCTCTGAAATCAGCTTGCCACTTGCTGCTCTCAGACCCCACCCACCACTGCCCGCCTCCAGCCAGCAATATTTTGACATTTTTGTGGTCTTATATACAGGCTCAGAGGTTGAAAGCATGGCCTTCTCTTCCAAAGGTCCTGAGCTCAATTCCCAGCAACCACATGGTGGCTCACAACCATCTGTAATGAGATCTGGTGCCCTCTTGAGGAAGAGACCTGGTCAATGGTCCTTATCAACTTAGACATGAAACCCAATATTTTGGACACTATCCAGGATGCAGTCCAAATTTTCACTTCAAGTCTGAAGAACAAAGGTTCAGAGAGACAAAAGGACTTCCTGGTGTCAGGAGGGGAGAGCTGGTGCTTCTAGAATCTAAGACACCTCATTCATCTCTTCTCCAAAAGTGCTGAACTGTCCTCAAGAAGTAACCTCACTTCAAGGTCTTTGACCCTGATTCTAAAAATATGGTTCACAGAGCAACCAGTAATATCTGTATCCCTGAGGAACGTAGTAGAAACATTGAAATAGAAGACCCTCCTCAACCTGAACCTACAGAATAGGACCCTTCCTATTGGTAAAATCCCCAGGGGACTCTTCTATGTAATAAGCTTTGTCCCATAAACCTTCAGATTCTGCTGAGGTGTGCACTGTTTCCACCATGTCTTCACGGGGCTCACTTCAGTATACTTCAAAGCTTTATGAACCAGAATTACACGAAGAACTCTCTGTAACAAGTCTGAGACGCTCTCTGGGTCAAAAGCACGCCTCACGCTGCCCGCATCCTACCTTCCTGTACAGGATGGCATAAGTCCCCATTGGACCAGTTAGCCAGCAGCCAGGTAACAAAGCCCTGTGACCATCAGTAACACCAACTAAACAGGCTTCAGATTCATCAAAGCTCAAAATGCTGCCCTTCACTTTAGGGATGACTGAAGATACCATGTTGTTCTGAAGTGGGGGCAAACAGACTCAGTAAAGGATCTTAACTGACACCTCTAACGTGGGACAGCACTGGGATTCAGACTTAAACAATTTCAGTTATTCATTGACAAAGTATTGGCTAATTACTTCCTAAGTCCTAGATAAATGCGTCAGTACGACCCAGCAGCAATAAAGGCTCCTTAGGAAAAAATAGCTCCTTCCAGTCAAGAGGATGAACTTCTGGCCTAAGTGGAGAACTAACACTCCAAGCTACTCAAACCAGAAAAGAGTTAATCCAGTCGGGCTGGTCAATCACCTGGTTAAGGGATTACCCCATGGAAGGCCAGCTTCCCTTAAGCCTTGATAAAGAGATGGGCGGAATGGTTATCCCCAGAATGAGATACTGTAGTTTCCCCAAACTCAAGCCCCAAACCCCCTACCTAGCACCATCCCAACAAGCTGTCCCGAGGCTCAGCTTGTTCTGTCTGCCTTTCTGAGTCCTAACTCAGACATATATTCCTCCTCCTCCTCCTCCTTCTCCTTTTTTTTTGGTCTTTTATGTCTCTTTCTTTTAGGTACTGGTGGAACTGAAGTATGATTTTTCTCATATTTCAGCCTTCCTTATTCTTCCTCTAAAGTCCCCCTCCATTACTATGTGGCAGCTTGTACTCATGTGACTGGCTTCTATGCTGGCTTACCTTAAACTGTAAGCCTTTTGCCTTTTCCTCTCCGTTCTATTTCTGCAGACAGGTGCTAAGGTTCACCTATCTTGAGGTGGCTTCTCTGCCTCCTTTGTCTCTAGTTGGCTACTAACCTGTCTATCATCTCATCTGTTGACGGTAAACGTCCTAGAGAGTGATGCCCATTCTTTTTCTTCAGATAGAGCCATAGTTATTTGATGAACGCTGATTAAATGGAGAACGAGGACACCCCTAGTCTGGTTGGTACGTTAATGCATGTATGTCCACATATATATGTACATAGGTTTATGCATTTTCACATATATGATTGAATATGCAGTTGGAGATGTGGGTGCCATCTGTAAGGATGCTGCCGTGTTTGCAGTGAGATGAGACAGGAGAAAGAAAGGACAAACAACTGGTGCTTTGGTGACCAAATTGTGGAACACGTGGTCCAGGCAGCTCTCAGTCAAGAACTTGCTGGGGAAGGTGCTGGTTATAGGGGGAAGAATCCATTGTATTTAAACAGTAAATGTCAAGCTTCTTATGGATTCAGAGTACTGGGAGGAGGCGGATGTGTCTCACATTACAAGGGCAGCCTCAGTGGACACTGATTCCCATAGATAGGGCTTGCACGCCAAGGGTTCTGTTCCCTTTTCTTTGTCCTTCTTTGAGGATGGTTCTTACCATGCGCAGTGGCCTCTTTCCATCCACCAGGCGCCAGTCCTGCGCCTGAGGTGCCGTTCTGCTCGTTCTCCAGCACACATATGCAAGCAGAGGCTTTCTGCTGCCACTCTCGGTCTGGTTCTCTCTGTGCTCGCTCCAGGGGACGCTGTCTGGGGCCTATAGTTATTTATTGGTAGAGGAGTTTCAGGACCATGATATCACCTGCTCAGTTGGGAAACCCCAGCGTGAACCGAGCCATCAGAGGAAATGAGTGGCAGTCCCCAAGGAGACTGGCTCGTGAAGTCAGCGCCAGCGGCGGGAGAGGAAATGAGGGGAAACTGAGGTCAGAATTGTGAAAGCACTACCAGTGTTTGCTTCGCCAGTCACCATCCAGTCAGCAGGCAAATTTCTCTGCTACACTGAGAGTTCAGCATAGTTCCAGCAGCCAGGGAACAGTTAAAACAGCAGACAAAGACAAAGTCAAAGGCCGGGCTGTTTCAGAAAACCCAAAGAGGAGGAATCCAAAGGAAAGGAAGATTATATAGGAAGCAGATAATACTAATAAAGAATGTGGACTTAGAGTTAAAACAAAACAAAAATTCCTTTTCCTTAAATCTCCCCTTGGCCATGCATCATGCAAACTACTCATTAATGGCGTTTATTTCTTCAGCTGGGTATCAAATATGGCATGGCTGATGTAGAAATTCTGATTAAAGTGACATGATTTTTTTTAAGCCAAGTCTGACTCCCAACAGACACTTAAATGGAAGACATATTGTATGTTTTACATAAAGGATGCTTGCTGTTAAATTTCAAAGCAAATAAAGTCAACCAGGTTGTGGAAAGGGAAGCACAGATTTTTAGGCAAACAACTGGGCCCAAAAGCTCTGGCTCAGCCTATGGGCTTTTTATCTAATGTGGTGGAGGAAGAGTCTCATATGCAGGAACAGGAGCCAAAGACAGAGAGGTAAACTAAGGATAAGTCTGCAGAATACCCCACCTCAGGACTCTGAACTATTGTCCACAATTCATCTTTAGGGATTTTTTTTTTTAAAGGAGAATAGCATGATTTGATTTGTATCTTGGCAAGTACATCAAGAATCCTGTATAGCATGAAGCAATAATTTTAAGTGTAGAAAAATTTAAAAGGGATAATCAGAGAAAAAAAGAATGTATATATAAAGATATACATTGAAATCTACTCATAATAACAAAACCATATGCTAAGTAATTGAAAAGGATCAGATAAACTATGATTATGCTCAGCTGATATATTTTAAAATAGATGTATTTAAAGGTACAGGGCTGGGAAGAAGGCTCAGCCCTGAAAAGTGCTTGCTGGGCAATTCTGACTGCCCAAGTTCAATCCTAGAGCCCAGAAGATGCAGTGGTCCTTTTCTGGACCCCAGCACTCTTATAGTGAGATGAGGGACAGAAGCAGAATTGCCCATAAGTTCATGGACTGGCTAACCTGGAGCCCATAGCACGGCAGTAGAAAGGAAAAAGGCCCAGCTGCCTCAACCAAATGGAAGAACCAACTCAGAGCTTCACACACAGGCTGTGGTTCCCGCCGCCCCACCCCAATAAATACTTTTTTTTCCAAAGTGTCTTTAAAGATACACAACAGCATTCATGATAAAGTTCAACTACAAAAGCATTCAAACTTTCAATACAGTGATTTGCCTGGACATGGTGGTGCATGCCTGTAATTCCAGGACTTGGGAGATGGAGGCAAGACGATCAGGAGATCAAGACCAGCCTCAACTATATACTTGGAGGCCAGCATGAGCTATATGAGATTCTGTCTCAAAAATTTAAAAACCCATAATTAGCAACACAGTGAACTGATTTTATTTTAAAGGCAAGAGGAAGCTGTTCAGATTCATGGTAGCATGAAGGTAGACAAGTCCAGTAAAGGAAAAGTTGCATACGCAGTTGTATAATTCACTGATTCAATACCTATTTATTGAACATCTATAGTGTTCTCCCAAAATATCTAGACCTGGACACAGTCACGCATACAACAGAGCAGAATTCTTGTTCTAGCAGGTGGTTAGGTGCTCTGGCTCCACATAGACATCTGGACTGGAGGCAGACTTCCAGAGTCAACAGGCAGGAGAGGGTTACAATAGACATCTGTGCCGGAGATAAACAGCAGGGCTCAACACCTGGAGATGGTGGGTGGAAACCCGCGTGATGTGGGAGAGGCACACAGTTGAGGCAGGCAGTGAAGGGTGAGGCGGGTGGGCTTGTTTGGGGGTCCCGTTCAGTAAGGTCATTGCTTTTCTGTAGGTCAGAGGACCTTACTGCTCTGTATTGTGTTAGATAATGCTCTCTACACATTAACTTCTTTCTTACTCTGTTCAACCCCAACCTAACTCCCTGCCTGGGAGACTTGACAAATCCCTGCATCTCTCCTGGACTTGGTTTGCCAAGTTTGCTGAAACCTTAAGCCGCTTTGATCTACCGTCCCTTCCTCAGGGCTTGGAACGTTCCTCTACTAGGAATGCTCTTCCCGGTATCCTTCCAGCCTTTGCTCCTTCTCATCACGAAGCTCTCTGCTTACCTCGCCCTTCTGCTAGAGCGATTTTTTGACCCTCTGGTATAAAGCCATGCTAGTTTTCCATCAACTTGACACAAGGTAGGGTCACCTAAGAAGCAGGAACTTCATTCCATTAAGAAAACACCTCCATCAGATTACTCTGTAGGCAAGTCTGTGATAGCATTATCTTGATTAATGATTGATGTGCATGGGGGGGGGGGCGCAGCTCACTGTGGGCAGTGCTATCCCTGGGCAGGTGAGACTCGGTTGTGTAAGAAACCCAACAAGAAGCTGAGCAAGTCATGGAGAGCGAGGCAATAGGCTTGGTTCCTCCATGACTTTTGCTTCATTCCTGCCTCCAGGTTCCTAGCCTGCTTGAGTTTCTGATGGCGTCCTCTGATGGTGGACTGAAAAAAAAATGTAAGATGAAATAAACCCTGTCCTCCCCAAGTTGCTTTTTGTTTGTTTGTTTGTTTGTTTGTTTGTTTTCCACAGCAACAGGAAGCAAACTAGATAAGGCCCTGAGTTCAAATCTCCAATATTGACGGGAAAAGCCAGGTACAGCGGTGTCTGTAGCCTCAGTGCTGACGTGCGGAGACAGGATACCTGGAACTCTCCAGCCATCGAGCCAAATCAATCACTCAGCTTGAGTGAGAGACTCTGCATCAAAAAATACAGTGGAAAGCTGGGCAGTGGTGGCACACACCTTTAATCGCAGCAATCGGGAGGCAGGGGCAGGCGGACCTCTGTGAGTTCGAGGCCAGCCTTGTCTACAAGAGCTAGTTCCAGGACAGATTCCAAAGGTACAGAGAAACCCTGTCTTGAAAAACCAAAATAAAATAAAATAACATAAAATAAAATAAAAATACAGTGGACTATGACCAAAGATTGTGATGGAGAAAAACACTGAATATCTGAATCTGATCTCTACATGTATGAGGGCCTATGTGCACCCCAAACTAATCTGACATTGGCCCATAAGACCTTTCCTCCTCAATCTAGATGGATCTTATGCCATACTCTGAAAGGAGAAGTGTTGCATGAAGCCAAGAGGATTGTTTAAGGAGCCAGGCCTTGCTTGATCTTCCTGCTCTGCTTTTGAATGTAAGATGGTGTCCTTCATGTCCAGTTACATTTGGATTGGGCCGTCTGTTTCTGTCCCACGGTGCCATAGGGCCTCCATAAAATATCAAAGGACGTGCCTTGAGGGCCTTCAGATTGCTGAGCACTGGAGGCTCGTGGAGGGCAGCATGCCCAAATAAGGCCATAAGTATTCCAAGCTCTGTGAGCCACCTGACAAGTTAATCAACCAGAGGAGGTGGCTGTGGGAACCGTGATCATACATAACTTGTCCATCAGGAGGACTGGAAGCCCGGAGCTGGGCCTGGGGCTTTAGGCAGACAATCTTGGGTCCTGAACCCTCTACCTGTGGTATGTGGCCCTGTGCTCTGGAAGACAGTGGCCACACTGAATTCGGTTAGAGGACCCCCAATGGTGCCTCAGAGCTGCTTGCTCTGAGCAACTCCTACAGAGTTCTCTAGCCACCCCTCCATCTCTCTATGACCCCTCCATCTCTCTAGCCACCCCTCCATCTCTCTAGCCACCCCTCCATCTCCCTAGTCACCCCTCCATCTCTCTAGTCACCCCTCCATCTCTCTAGTCACCCCTCCATCTCTCTATGACCCCTCCATCTCTCTAGCCACCCCTCCATCTCTCTATGACCCCTCCATCTCTCTATGACCCCTCCATCTCTCTAGTCACCCCTCCATCTCTCTAGCTACCCCTCCATCTCTCCTACTGATCATTATTTACTGTTGTTTCTCTTACTCCCTATGTAAGTCATTTAGAAACACAGACCAAGTTTTTTTCATTATTTGTTACTGCCTCACATCCTAGAATGGAGCTAGCCACATAGTGTACAAGCAATTTTTTGAAATGCTAATGTTCACAGTTCACATTAATTGCATTCTTTGCAGCAACTTAATCTAATAGTGAAGGTTTTAGACAATTTAAGAATGTGATGAGTAGACCATTTTTGCAGATTTTTTTTTCCCTCTGCAGGTAGATGGATATCATTGGCATGGACAGTTCTGTGTGGTTGTGGTTGTTAGGAACACAGAAATTGAGAATGGGGGGGGGTGTCACTGAACAAGAGCTCAAGAGCCAGAAGAGGTGTTTTGGCTTGGTTTTGTTGTTTTAATTTACTTTTAAAGAGTGA
>NC_022016.1:72575507-72583077 GCF_000317375.1 Microtus ochrogaster
TTCTCCTGGGGAGCACGTCATGAGGGCGCTCTGGATAGGTGAGCCAGGAAAGAGACTGGAGATTTAAACACACATGCACGCAGACAGAGACACGGGAACATGGGTCATCCTTGGTACAAGAAGGCCAACTTTATTGTGCTCCAGAGAAGCTGATATGGGGACTTAACTGATAGCCACGCCTCAGCCCCTGGGATTTTCAGCTGTCAAACCCATCAGGAACCACTCCCCTCCCATCAGGAACTCCTGAGGGTCTCGTGCTCAGAGCAGCGGCAGGCACAGGAAAACAAATTGTTTACTCCGTTCACTCGAGCAGGCAAAGGGCCTGAGGCAGGCAAAGAACGTCAAGGGGCTAGGGGTCTGCAGCCCCCAACATAGGTGAGGGTGGATAGAGGAACTGGACTGGCTAGCTTTGCGTGTGACAGGTACCTGTACCCGTTGGATTGTGAGCGAGGGTGGACCCAAAGCTGCAAAAGAAGAAGGAATGGGGCGGAGACAGGGCCGTTTCTGAGGCCGCGGGGAAAGTACTAATTTCTCTAGTGGCAATTCCAACAAACACATAGTCCCCCAGGAGCGTCGTCTGACTTTTCCTTTTCTCCTGTAACAGCCTAGGGTGGCGCTTATTGTGCAAAGGACCCCAAGCGGGGGGTAGCTCCTGATGCCTTGGCTTTCTTAACGGGGGGGGGGGAGAGATATCCCCCACCCCGCCAGGAGAGCCGTAGGGATCCCTGGGCGGCGGGGCTCCTCCCCTGACCCAGACCACTCTGTCCTAAGCCTGTGTCCCGCCAAACTGCCTAGGAGGGAGGATGAGGAAGCCGAGAAGCTTTAGTTGTCCTCATTCTGGGTTTCTCAGTCCGGGGTACTTGACTTTAGAAGGGACATGCAGACTGCTTTTGTAGCCGTGTCTTTATCCGGGGTGCGATCACAGCTGAGGGAGTTTGGCACCGGATCCCCAGCTCCTCCTTTCTGCGGGTTGAGGAAGGCTGGTCATAGAGACCTCCCCGTTTGTGGGTGGAACAGGCTCCGCCCAATGCAATGAGAACAACTAGTGGCTCCCATCAGTCCTGGCTTCCAGGGAGGTGGTGCAACCTTTAGTACCTTTGTGTTTATCCATAGAGCAGGTTTGGTCCATGGAGTCTGGCATTTCCAGGCGGATCGCCCCCATCGCAGGCACTCCACCAACACTGTGTTTCCTTCTTCCTTTCGGTCACACCTTACGTTTCCGGAAAGACAGGCAAACTTCCAGCCCTTTCCTGTTTCTGTTGCAGCAACTGGATGAATATTCATCCTCACAGCCACGTGATTCAGATGCTGCTGTCTCTTTTTCGAATAAACAATCGAGACTTAGAGGCTCCTTTTCCAACATCAACAAAATAGTAGGGGGCAGAGTTCAAAATGGACCCCATCTGCCTTCTTAACTCTTAACATTTTATATTAATCCTTCCATGCTGTGCCCTCTAGAAATGGCCCAGTGTGGTGGGTAGGGAGACAGCAAGACAAACTAAGGATAGCTCAGAGTAGGAAGGCGTGTGTCTATATGATTCAGAGAAATACCCTAGGGAAATAATATTTCCCTGGTCATAAAAAATGGTTGAGACACAAGTGGTTCAGCCCCAGCAGGAACAGGTGCAAAGGGCAGAGATCCTGGGACCTACAGAATGTAAGAACTAGAAGGCCCGTGGGGAGTGCGCACCCCTTCATTTCACTAAGAACCAAGTGGAGACAGTAAGGGTAGCTAATTATTTAGGACCACCACAGAAGAGAGTCATGAGACAGGGCTGGAGCTCTGGTCTCAGGTACACTGCCCTTTCACCTGAGGTCAGGTTGATTTTTGCTGCTTCGTTAAGACTTTACTTTCAGTATTTTTAAAGCTGCCTTCGCTTAAGTAAATAATCCCCTTCCACTCATGCTGAAAACCGTAATTAAACACCACAGCAGTCTCTCTCTCTCTCTCTCTCTCTCTCTCTCTCTCTCTCTCTCTCTCTCACACACACACACACACACACACACACACACACACAACTTGTGGAGGAGTTGGAAAAGGGTAAGAGAGGAAAATATGGATGAATATAACCAAACTCCATTTTATGTACACACACGTGAAACTGAAAGAATAAGGAATATAGTTTCTTTTCTTTTCTTTTTTTTCCCCACAAAGGTCACTCCTATGAAAGCAAGCCCAATTTTTTTTTCCTACTTAACAATGGGCCTTGCTAGTACTTTAGATTCCTTTGTGGTAGCGAGTCAGCTAAACAGACACTTTTTACAGAGGAGAAACAGAGACATGGAGAAGCAACTTTCCCAGGATCAAGCAGCATGTTTGGTCCTGTGCTTTCCTGTTCGCTATAGTGCTAAGGACACAGTGAAGAAAGGAGGGGCTCCAGAGAGTGTTTAGGGTGTAAGATCACAGAGCAAGGGATGGTTAAACACTCACTGCAGAAACCTGGATTTGCAGATTCACTTGAGGAACTGGGGTGTAGATGCCCAGCGATTTGTTGACGTTAAAGTAAGAGAATGGTAGGATTGACACTGAAGACCGTGTTTCTCTGCTGAGCATAGCTCCTACTTTAGGTGAATAAGCAAATATACACAGAGAGAGGCAAAACAGACCATACACATACAGAGACCACATACACCCTACTCCTTCATACACATACACACACACACACACACACCACCACCACCAAGCACATATCACACTCCATCACACACACACACACCTCACACCATACATACAACATACCACACATAAAACACACCACACCCACCACCAAGCACATATCACACCCCAACATATACACCCCCTATACCACACATACACACAGATAGCCCCCTATACCATACACACAACACACACACACACACACACACACACACACACACACACACACTCCTTGACAGCCTTTCAAATATTCCACACACAAGCAGACCTGTCTTTGGAGTCTTGGCCTGTGCAGGTTAAGTCCGGTGTTGCTCAGACCTCATTTCTGCACTAAGGAATTGCCTGCCTGCTACATGCCTGCCTGAGTGTGTGGCAAGGCAGGGGCCAGAACATGGGTCTCCTCTTTGCCCATGTGGTCATTTCCTGCTCCTCCTCATTTTCTCCTGGGGAGCACGTCATGAGGGCGCTCTGGATATCATCTCAACAGGTCACAGTGTAAATGACTTTAAAGAGAAGCTGCTTGGTAAAGCTACTGCAGGTTTGCAGGGGCAGAGTGGAAGGGGTGACCCTGGGTCAAGAGCTTCTGTGAGGACCTGGGGCTTCATGAGCTTGGTTAACCCACCTCTTAAATCTCATGAAGAGTGGTGAGCAGGCAGAATTAGGAATCAGAGGGGCAAAAAGGAATCTCCCCAATATTTCTGTGTGCCAGAAACCCTCAGGGACCTGGCAAATAAGATGCAAGAGAGTGAGCAAAATGAATGAGATTCATCTGACTTGTTGTCTTCACCATGGACAAGGCGTTTCTGAGGGCTTGCCTTCTAGAAGGAACATTTTGGAGAAGACTTACCTCTGAGGATGGGTGACATTTCATGAGTTCAGGGGTATGAGCCAGGCTTGTTGCTTACTGGCTGTGTGACTCTGGGAAAGTTACTTTTCTCTGGGCTTCAGCCTTCATCTGTTCACTGTGTCACTCGGGGAACATTTTTTTTAACTCTTGTGAGCCTGTGGGATGAGACACTTCTGACAGCAGGGCCCCTTACAGTGGAAGAACTCAGCCTCCGCAGGGAAACAGTCAGACCAAAGGATTGGGTGTAGACATCAGACTATGCTGGGCTCAGAACAAAGGTTCCCCCGCCATAGCCTTTAGAGAGTCCTTACAAACACTTCAAAAGTTACTCGTAGGTTGAGCATGGTGATGTCCAACTTTAATCCCAGCACTCAGAAGTCAGAGGCAGGTGGATCCCTGTGAGTTTAAAGACAACCAGGGCTACATGACAACTTTCAGGCCAACCAGGGTGATTCTGGCTGGAAGACCCTGTTTAGGAAAAACAAATAAACCAGTTACTGCTTTTTCTGTACCAACTGCAGCCACAGAGACTTCACGTGCTAAGCTGAGCACAGGTGAATTCTTTTCACCTTTAGCTCTCTGTTGAGCTAATCATTCCCATCTACAGGATAGACTGTAGCCCTGAATGCCAAGACTGAGATATGAGGGGTCAGTAGAAGGCCAAAGGGGAAGAATACACCCCTGGCTACAGGAAGAGGATGTACAGCCTTCACAGGGTTAGGTAAAGTTTCTTTTTTTTTAATATTTATTTATTTATTATTTATACAGTATTCTCTCTGATTGTATGCCTGCAGGCAAGAAGAGGGCACCAGACCTCCTTACAGATGGTTGTGAGCTACCATGTGGTTGCTGGGAATTGAACTCAGGACCTTTGGAAGAGCAGGCAATGCTCCTAACCGCTGAGCCATCTCTCCAGCCCTAGGTAAAGTTCCTTACACATGCACACTTGTGCTTGCTCCAACATGACCAGAAGGCAGACTGAGAAGTACACTAAGGTCTTGAATAAAAGTGCTGCTCTGGTTTCAGTGCATCCCATAAAGGTTCCTAGGCTGTGAAAACAACCCTCAGGTTTATGTTAGTGTCATGAGAAGGTGGAGCCTTTGAGGGCTTGGTGAAGTCTTGAAGAAGGAGGAACCGCTATGGTGGTATTAACGGTTTTGAAGTAAAGGAACAGAGCCTTGAGCTGACAGGCTCACCCTGTCTCACCATGTGATGGCCTCCTTCATGTTAGCATGCAGCCTGGGACCCTCACTGCATGCCTGGTGGAAGCTGCGCCATCACCCTGAACTTCCTAGTCACCACCAAGGGAGCCAAATAAACTTTTGTTCTTTAGAAAGTACCCCGGTCTGAGATATTTTTGCTGAGAGCAATCAAAACCAGACTAAGACAGGCAAGGTTAGGAAAATTGGTAGGTACCATTTCTTAGTCATTCATTAAGCAAGAATTTATTGGGCATCATTCCAAGTGAAGTCTAAGAAATACCATGGAGTCCTAGGGAACGAAGCTAGTAAAATTTCCGCCGCTTGAGGAGGTCCACATCTCCTGTGATCCCGATGTGCCTCCAGTCTCGCGTTAATCTAGCAGAGAAATGGGGGTTTCTGTTCCGCTTCCTAATGCTGTGAGTCTCTAAATGAGAGCATCCACACAGCAGCGCTGTGGAAACCGGGCAGCGCTCTTTTATTTTGACGATCACCTTAATCTGAGTAAGCAACCAACTCCAGTGCCTCGGAGTTTGGGTCCCATTCCTGTGGCCCATCTTGTTGGTGCTCAGGAGATAATGGGTTAGCTGAAAGGGCTGTTGGGCCGTGACTTCCTGGAGCCTGATTAGGAGCTGATCACGTCATCCCCAGGCCATGGTGCTGCTGTGGTCCACGACTTCTCTAGGTAAAATGAGTATACAGGACCTGGAGTCATGAACAAAGGGCAAGCTTCATCTCCAGAACAGGATCTCCTGCAGTCCCAGCAGGACCTCTCACGTAGATCCCAGGCAGATCAGTAGGTCAGATGTGGTGACAGAAGCTGGGTGCTAGGCTTGGGGAAATCGCTACTCCTGGCTGTGGGACTTTGGGCAAACCCCTGTCTAGATTGGAGTTCCTTCCTCTGTTAAACTGTAGATCGGTGTTAGCATTCAGGCATCTGTACTGGTCTGCTCTTGGGGTTCTGACAGGACACATCCTCAGCTGTAGCCACTAAGAGCATCTCTTGTGCACATTCACTACGTTCCCTTTTAAAAGGGCCCTGCCCACCTCCCATCTCTCTCTGTCTCTATTTGTCTCTCTCTCCTTCTCTCCTGCTGCTCCTGTCTCCAGAGGCTGGCCTCCCCTCCTCTTCCCTCTTTTTACATTCCCTTTCTCCTACTAAAAGTCCCTCCACTTGAATTCTGTTGCATAGTGTCTTTCTCTTATGCACAGCTTTTTTTTTTTTTTACTTACAACAATCAGAACTGATCAACTACAACAGCCGAGTTCTTTTTGTTCTTCAACCTAATCTGTAACCTAGATCAAAATGGACACCAAGGTGAAGAAGAAAAGATGGGAACATGGGGTGTGGCTCATTCCATCTCTTTGTCCTTCCTCATTCTCGCTTCTGACACTGCCAGTATTGCTCCAGAGGCATTGAGGAATTCAGTTTGAAATGGATGTCATTTTTTTTCTACAGCTCAGCTCTTCTGGCCCAGGTTCAGAGGGGGCAAGGAAAAACAAAAAGTTTGGTGATGTTTTAAAGTTTATGTTTATGTTGAAGTGATTGCCTGTCCCCTCCCTGTTCAACGTAAACATAATCTGTACCATCTATCTAGTCGACCCTTACTCCCTCACCCCACCATGAAGTTTCTGTAGCCCCATTTGAACCCACATAGAGCAATTCCTGTAGCAACACTGTGAAAACATGGAGAAAATTAGCACGAAAATTTCCATGTTGCATGTTTTCCAAACTGGAAAATCTGTGAATTATTTTTTCCTTAAAAGAGCTGTGTGTTTATTTATTTATTTTTTTTAGCAGACAGTGACATGAGAAAGATGGGATTTTGCTCCTTCTTAATTCAGGTAGATCATAGCTGAAATGACAGCTCCCCAGTTACCTACAGCTATGTTCTTTTCGGTTGCATTCTTAAGGGCCAAGAAGTCACTCCTGCCACTGAGTCTGTAGTCAATCCTCCAGGAAGAGAGAGAGAAAGAACTCATCATTTTCTTTTAGGATAGGGACAGGTGGCACACTATGTTTAAATCCCATAAGCTGGTCCTATGGCCACACCTATCTATCTCTAAGGGAAGCCCCCCAGCTCTCTGCCCCCTGCCAATCTCTTTAGTAGGGATAGTCTTGTGACCAATTAAAAATTTTAGTTACACACAGAAAAGGAGTCCATAGACCTTCCGGTACTGAGACCAAGCTTTCTCTTAGGCTTGGGAAACCTGCTTTCCTAGATGTATCAGCGTAAATAAATGCAAGGCAGATATTAAAGAATATATACAGCTTTAATGTTTAAATAAACTTACAGAACCGAGGTTCCTGTGTAGCCGTTTCACAGGAGGCAGGAAAAAGGAGCGCGCAGCCCGATTTATCAGTCAACATTCGCCCGAGGCAAACCCTCCCCCTAAAGGGGCTGGCTTAACCCTACATCTCCCTTTTTTGTCTAAATAAGACAGAACTAAACCAAATACAATAATAACAAATGATAAATATAACAAACAATATTGAGAACAAAAGTTTTGCTATACATTCTATCTCAAGGAGTCTAAATAAGGTAGAAAGTAACTACAATTAAATAATCTTTAACTCCGTCAAAGATCTGAGAAGGGAATAAATATTACTTAACAAAATGAGAGATATCCAGAATGTGCAACAAATGACAGAGACAACTGACTACCTGGGCAATCACCCAAAGTCTCGTTTGCAATGTTGAGTCAACCAACTTTGGCTAAGGCCTAACATAACTGTCATACCATTATCAAATGCAAGGAACTTTCTTAGAATTATCCTACCCTGTCTTGGCAAGATAAGACAATCCTGTTTCATATCTTAGTCAGTAGTTGAGGTATGGGCTTTTCTTAACCCAAAGGCCAGTT
>NC_022016.1:72584058-72587413 GCF_000317375.1 Microtus ochrogaster
GCCCCATCTTCATCCTGGAAACTTCAAAGATTACTGTAGGACTAGAGTGCATTCCAGGTAGGAAATTGTGTGATATGTGTAGAATCCAATGACTTGAAGCTGAACAGCAGCTCAAAGGTCTAGATAATTCTTTTGTTTGGTAAAGATACGATGGGCCCATTTGTCTGAAAAAGCTTCTCTAGACCCAGAGACAGCAAGTGATTTGCCCACGGTAACAAGGTCAATAGGAGAAGTTAATCTTGTGCAGATAAACCCCCAAACTGCTGGGACTTTCTGGGCCCCTGGCTCCCGTGACGCCCTGCTAGTGATGAGGATATCATGAAGGGATGGTGTCGCAGTCAGACAGCTGCCGATAGATCCTGGTGCTGCACTCTGTTCTGTCCCATTTAGCAGACATTCTTTCTGGTTAACTGCCATGCTCAAGAATATCTTCCCTCCTTTTCTCTCCCTTTTACTTCTCTCCTTTTAAACTTATTTATTCTTATTTTATATACATTGAAGTTTGCCTTGGGTGTTGGGTCCCCTGGAACTGGAGTTACAGACAGGTGTGAGCTGCCATGTGGGTGCTGGGAATTGAACCCAAGTCCTCTGGAAGAGCAGTCAGTGCCCTTAACCACTGGGCCATCTCTCCAGCCATTCCCCTTTACTTTTTCCCCTGCTCCAACTCTCCTTGCCTGCCTCTCCTCTCCTCCCTCCTCTCTACACGCTCCCCCTTCCTCTCCTCTCCCCTCTCGTCTTCATTCATGGAACATTCTCAGTGAAGGAGCCTAGAACAGGATTTAAAAATGTAAGCTGGAGGCCGTTTCCTTCAGTTCCTCTCGTATATTTCTCCCTCTCCGTTCCTTTCTTCTCCACATTTCTTCTTCCCTTCCGTTTCCTCTCCACCCTCCAATGTCATACTATATTTTCCCAAACAAGCTTACTGATTCCAACACCCCGAGTAAATCAATAGCTGTTACACAAGAGAGTCTTCAGAGGGCGTAATCCCTAGAATGCTTTGCCCTAACCAAAATTCGACTTCCTTTTTAACATTTTTCGCTTGTTTTAGTCAAGAACTACAGAATGCCTTGGGTTTCCCCCTCTGGTTCTCTGGTTGCTGGCCCCTGACGTGCCCACATTCCCCTTCTCTATCTGACTTCTGAATGCTTTAATTATTTACATACATTTCATGCTTGCTGTGGGTGTTTCCCCCTCCTTCCCTTTACTGCAAATTTCTTTAGGTCTCTCGGGGACGGAACAGAACATCTGTGTATCAGGCAGGGTAGCTGATGACCTGAAGGAGATGGGGTGCCTAGTAATCTCTGTTGGGTATTACCAAGATCTGTGCATGCAGAGAAATAAATGGATTGCGGTACAGCTGGAGAAATCCCCTGTTCCCTCCTTGTTTCATAGACAAGAAAACTGAAGTGTATTTGGAGATTAACTCCCCTTGGGGTGAGATTCATTTCTTTGCCATGCATGTTTCTTTGCATTGTCAGAATTTCCTATCCAGTATTTAGGAGGAGGTGGGCAAGGAAGGAAGAAAGGAAGGCAGGCAGGCAGGCAATATTTATTTAATAATAAATATTGAAAGTGGCAACTTTTAAGTGATCACCATCTCACTTTCTCTTGGAGACACGCAGCGATGTAGATGCCACCATTGTATCACCTGAATGGTAGGACCGAGGCTCAGGAAGACGAAGTCACTAGTTACACAGCAGATAGGAAGTGAAATTGAAACTGGCCATTCAAATTCAAACTGCTGAAGCCCATCGGTCAACCACCAACACCATCAAGGGGAAGAATATCCGTGCTCTGTGTAGGAAGTCAGACCAGTATAAGGGATTCTTTTAAACAGTATAATAACACAGTTAGGATCCTGAGAAAAATGCCTCTGAACCTTGATTTGCTAGTCAGTAACAGAGGATGGGCTCTCAGTTCTGAACGCCTTCTGACCTCCCAGGGCTCTGATACAGCCCAACTCTGAATTCCTCCACCCCGGTGTGAGCCATGATAGATCCTTTCATGAGAAGCGGTGTTTCTTTAAATTGTCAAGGTCAAGCCAAGCAAACTGATTTGGGGTTTGTGGTGGGATTGCTCTTAATTGATAGGGGTGAACAGTTCAAGCTACAATGGAGGACTGGTTTTTCGGTTTTAAACTGGAAGGGACTGAAGCCTGACATGATCCGAGGTTGTTTGGTGGCAGCACCACTCTTAAACAGTTGACCAGGGGCCCTCAGAGTCCAGCAGCTCCCCAGTCCTTGGAGAAGAAGAAGTGGGTGTCGAGCAGTAGATAAATATGCTGCCTGGGTCGTTGGGAAGTCCTCCCAAATGTCTGGGGCTTTCCTGTGTTTTACTCTTCCGACTGCCAGAAGGAGTTTCAGTGTGTGTGTGTGTGTGTGTGTGTGTGTGTGTGTGTGTGTGTGTGTATTTCTTTTTCTCTTTTTTTCTTTAAAGAATTTTATTATTCTTTCCTTAAAAACATTTAGGACCATACGAAATTCTGAATTGCTTTTCAATAGAGAGTCTAGCCAATGGTATTTTTTATTTCTTCTAAGCTTTGCACTTCCTTGAACTCCCAGAGATCCAACTCTTTCTGCTTTCTGAGTATTGGGAATGAAAGCATGCACCACAACCAGGGCCCACGGTGGGGCATTTGTATAGTTAAATAAAATCACGTGCTTTGTTGAACTAATGTTCAAAAAAAAAAAAAAAAAGGGAGAGAGCTAGTTGATAATAAGCTTGAGTTAATAGACCAAACAGTTTAAAATTGTTATAAGCTTTCGTGTGTTTCTTTGGGACTGAATGGCTGTGGGACCCGGTGGGACAGAAACTTCGTCTACATGTAAGTGTTCATTGCCATGAATCCTTGGTCTGGCTAGAGGCTTCTGGCTTCTGCTACACCGTGAATAATGGGCTCTTACTGGGGCCCCTCATGGATAGCCTGTGGTTATTCTGTATCATGGAGATCCCACAGTTTTGGAGCTGTAGGTCTGCGTCCTTCACACGCTCCAGCAGTTCAGAGAGGAGGTGGATGTTGAGATGGGCCGACTCATAGCCCCGGTTCTAGGCCTGGGTGGTAGCTGGGTTGGCGGGCCTACCAGCTTCTCCTCATCATTACTACCCAGGTGAGCTCTCAAACACTGCCTCATCTAGTTCACCCAATAGAGCCTGTAGCAAGGAGAAGGACCAATTCTGCTCTCGGGTCCTCGGATCTGGGTCACCCACACTAACGACCAGGGCCAGCTCTACTGTTTTGCCCAGGCAAGGTGCAGGGCCCTCTCTCCCAATTGTTGCAGGGGACATAGGGGAGGGATGATGCTGGCTCACCTACTCTCATACCCTCCGGACTTGCTCGCCTGTGTTGACCACAGGA
>NC_022016.1:72587518-72597468 GCF_000317375.1 Microtus ochrogaster
ATTGTTGCAGGGGACATAGGGGAGGGATGATGCTGGCTCACCTACTCTCATACCCTCCGGACTTGCTCGCCTGTGTTGACCACAGGATCAGGTCTCGTGTGCTCCCCGGGCAGGTGCAGGGCCTCCTCTCTTGTGTGCTGGAGCTGGTGGGGAGCAGGGCAGTAATCTTACCCTCATGACCCAGGAAGCAGCTCCTTCGCCTTCCACACATAGCAAGGGGTAGAAGGGAGAAGGCATCTTTCCCTCCCCCGTGCTACCCCATGGCAGACAAGGGAGCGGTGGGTCAGCTCTCCTGCTCTCACGTCCTTAGGGATGACTCACCTGTGTCTCTGACCACAGGGTCAGCTCTGGTGTTGGGCCCAGTCCCCAACACCACTGGTACATGCCATCACATGGTAAGGGGCCATCTTTCTGGTTTGGGGGGCTGAGGAGATGGGGCACACTCCCCTGAAGGGTGAAGCCAGCTCTCCTTCTGCAGTATCCATGGGGGAGCATGGCTAGTTATTCCAGGGCCAGGGAAGGGCGGGACTGGACAGCATGGTTCCAATGCCCCCCCCCACCCCGCTCCCCACCATCCCTGTGCTAACCCAGGCTACAGATATCATCACAGACTTCAGCTGCAGTAGGACCATGGACCCAGACAAGGCAGTGACTTGGGCCTGGACATCACCATGGCCCTAGTGGCAGCCCAGGCCACCCAGATCAGAACGGCTCTGGAGGCAGCAACATGGTCTCAAGTGACTGACTAGAACCTGGGCATCTGTAGAGCCTTCAGTAATATCAGGAGCCATGGACATCACCCCAGACCTCAGCTGCTGCAGGACCACAGACCCAGAAATAGTTCTCAGCGGCAGTTCTGGCCCTGATGACACCATGGCCCTGGGTGACAGTGCAGGCCACTCAGATCAGCGTGACCCTGGTGGAAACATGACCCTTGGACACCCTTGTGGCCACAGGTTATGGTCCAGTCCCCAGGTATCTGTGTGACCTTTGGTGGTAACAGAGGCCCAGAACAGAGTGATGGATTCTTTTGATGTGGTTTTCATGTCACTGGGCACAGGAGGTCCTTGATGATCTTGACTCCTGTAAACCTATGGAAAGATGGTCGATTAGCAGGGTCCATGGCTAGTATTGTTCTTCTTCTCAGGCAAGACTGATGCCGTTCATTAATTACTTGGGGAGTGAGAAAAACACAATAATGGAAAATGGGCTGCTGGTCTTAGGGAATGTGAATTGTTCATCAGCTTGAAGCCTAAAGGGAGAATCGTGAGGATCTGAAACTGGAACTCCAGGGCCCCTTTTCACACTACATGTTTTCACTGTCATCCATTTCATATTTCAATTTTAATTGTTTTCTTAACGAGGGCCTGCCATTGCAACTTTAGGGTCTCACAACAAAAGTTGGCACAGCTCTCGGTGAACGTTAGGGCCAGAGACAGCTCAGGACCTTTAGAGACCAGTGGAGAAACCAGATGGGAAAAACACATAGTCTTAGCTCATAGAGTGAAGAGCTGCAGCAGAGGAGAGTTGGCTGAAGATTCCCTCTCCACACACACCTCTGCCCCAGTTCCCAGGGTAACTGTATTTGCCAATAGAGGCTTTAGATAGTTAAAGTTAAATGATAATTTGAAGTGTGAGCCTTAGTCACACTGAAAGTAGAGGAAGAAGCCCCAAATACGTCATCCTAGAGAGGGAAGAACGTGGGAGGGTACAGAGGAGGCAGTTGCTGCAAGCCAATACAGAATGCTGACAAGGAAATAATTTTTCTCAGATGGCGATCACGGACTTGTAGAGCAAATAAATGTCTGAGTTTTTTGTTTGTTTGTTTGTTGCAAGACAGGGTCCCTCTGCTTATCTTTGGCTGTCCTGGAACTCATTCTGTAGACAAGGCTGATCTCAAACTCATAGGGTTTGCCCCGCCCCCTACTCCAAAGGACCGGGTTTAAAAGCATATGCCACCAACACCCTACTAAATGTGTTTTGAAATCACCTAGACTGGGGATTTGTCGTGGCTGTCCAAGCAGACAAATGCACAAGGAATGTCCTGGGTAGATGGATCTGACGATGGAGAAGCATTGCTAGGACAGGAAACAACCCTAGCGAGAGTACGCGAGACTGAGGGAGGGCAGTGCCTTCGCTGAACTGCGAACAACAACAGTGGGTTCATGTGGAGAGTGAGTGCCTGGGAGATGAGCATAGCCGAGAAGCAGAAGAAAACTGAAGACGGCTGGCAAGTCAGTGTGAAGAATTGAGGCTGTATCTGGTAGGTGCAGGATGCCCTGAGCAGCGGAGGGTCAAAGTTCTCAAGGGGAGGTAGAGTCGAAGGGAGGACGTAGTGGCCAGGTGAGAAAGGCTGTGGCCCTGGTGGGGAGAGAGGGACACACTTTGTGTTTTAGCTGGAGTAAGAGGAAGGCAGAAAGAGGCAAAGGAAATAGATTTACACGTGGTATGTTTATTTAGGTGCCTTGGGGAACGGGTGGCGCACTGACTATTCTGGTTATGTTTAAAGCCACTTGAATACGTACAGAGGTCTAAGCTGTCTCTGTGGAAAAGCGCTCAGACTGTCATATTTCAGGGAAGTACCAGTCCTTCATCCCCAGGCTCGCCAACTGCACACACTGGTTTGGTAGGCAGTCATTGGGAAACAGGATGGTCGTAGTCAGGGAAACACTGTTGAAGGCTCCATCAGCATCATACTCCACGTGAGGACGCTGACTCTGCCTCCTGCTTGACTTTGTTCATACGCTTGAATCTTAGGCCACTGGGGCTACAATGCTTCAAAGGAAGACACTGCCAAATTTGGTAACCACTCGCTTGGGGGAAAAATACCTTTTTACATTTTTGGATATAAGCTATTGTGCCATAACCAGGCTAGAATTTGCTATGTAGACCACGCTGGCTTTGAACTCACAAAGATCCACTTGTCCCTGCTTTCCAAGGGCTGACATTAAAAAACCATTTGGTCTTGACCCTAGTCTGGGTCCTCAGTTTCTTTGAGTAAATTGTTTATTCTCACCGGGCCTCGGCTTATTTCAAAAAAATGAAACACTTGAATTAGACAGTCCTTTTTCTTTTTTTGTGTTTTGGACAGGGTTTCTCAGTATAGCCTTGGCTGTCCTGGGACTTGCTCTGTAGACCAGGCTAGCCTCAAACTCACAGAGATCCCCTCTACCTCTGCCTCCCAGGTGCTGGGATTAAAGGCGTGCACCACCACCACTGGGCTTAAACAGTCCTTTTAATGCTAATGTTCGATGCATCAATAATTAACTATCTTGCATAAGAAAAGTATGGAAATCAAGAACAGGAGCACATTTAAGGTCTCATTTCTAAGACAGTTGGAATACTTGGTTTTCCCCACAAGTCATCCATCTCATCCTAGGCTCACAGACTCATAGATGACTCAGAGGGAAGCCTGCGTCTGGAAAATATCCAGCCCAGTTTCCTGGTTCTTCACTTGAGGAAACTGAGAAATGAGAAGAGTGTGGTCCAAGGCCATACAGCTAGTTAGTAAGCACAACCAGGGATAAACCCCAGGACTCTCAACGAGGGCTATCAGGGACACATGGTCCCAACGTGTGCCATTGCAAACTTCCAGAGATACTCATGAGCAGAACCCCTGGAGATGTACACATAGGCTTTGAGCAAGCCTCACACTCTGTGTCAGGCAGGCTCCCCCACCTTCTTGTACTTGGCATGGGCTTCTTTCCCCCTTCTTGGACCTGCCAAAACTGTGTAACTGCCATGCCTCTGGTCCCCTGCTCTTCCTTTCCTGTACACCTCTAAAGCTATATATGATATGTTTCTATTACACACACACACACACACACACACACACACACACACACGTTTAGCATATCACAAGTCTTGGCTATCTCTCTATTTTTGATCCAGCAAAAGTGGGATTCATTTCTTACTGACATTTATACGCCTAGCATCCAGCACAGGTGTTCAATTAGTGGCCACAGAATGAATAAATGCAATGGGTAAGTGGCAGACGGAATATACATCCAGGTCCCAGAGAATAGGCTCAGATGCAAAGGGCCTGGGAAGCCACATCCGGCGAGGTAAATGAGATGAGGCCCTTTCTCTCATTTGGCTGTTCCTTGGATCTAGAGGTCAATATCCTCACTCAGGACAACTCCCCTAAGCTGTGAGCAGGAAATGCCTCAATATCAGGCCCAATGGCCCAGATTGAAGACATAATCCTTTGGCCCATGACTCACCAATAGATTCCAGAAGGCACAGTGTGGGTGGCCTTCCACTATCAATCAATGGTTGGGCGTTCCTGCTCGTGATTGGAGTGCCTTCTCGCCACCCAAGCTTATAGGTCTCTCAGATGCAGCCTGTATGGAGACCTCTGGCCATCGGGCCTACGCAGTTTCTAACCACCCACCAGGAGACTCAGGAAGCATCCATAAAAACTTGCTTTTATGGCCACTGACATCCCCTTGAGTATGGTCATTATGATTATTTAGCATTTATGAGACACCTTCATGTAGTAAGGACAAGGGGAAGGCAATTTGGCAGGCTCAACACAAACGGATGTTTCTATATAAGCCATCTCCAAAGATGATGCTTCCCACTGAGAGTAGGTTCATTTCAGCCTCAGTGAGGAGCTCACACAGGCTAGGACAACAGTCCTTTCCTTATCTGGAATGATGCGAAGCCGGGCATCTCCAAAACCCAGTAGAGGAGAAATATGCACTAACCTTGGTAGGTTTTATGCTCAGATTGACTCATGCCGAGAGATATCTGTGTACAAAGTCCTTCCTTCATCTTTTCCTTGCCCCTAAGTAACCTATACTTTTGACTTGAGGCCAGACCTTGTGTCTATTCTTGACACTGTAGAAGTAAGGAAGTCTACTTGTGCCCATGGAGCTCAGATTTGCTAGGGAGATAAGACATGGGAAGAAAGATACAATACAGATGATGTATAAGAAGCAAGTTCAGCTGGGCGGTGGCGGCGCACGCCTTTAATCCCAGCACTCGGGAGGCAGAGGCAGGCGGATCTCTGTGAGTTCGAGACCAGCCTGGTCTACAAGAGCTAGTTCCAGGACAGGCTCCAAAACCACAGAGAAGGTCTCGAAAAAACCAAAACCAACCAACCAAAAAAACAAACAAAGGCAGTGAACAGAGTAGTAGGCTGATTAAGCGGGATAGTTTGCAGGAAGATCCTGTCCATAGGTAGAGCGGGTAGGTGGGCGGGGGAGAGCAGGGCACAGCAGTAAGAAGGCCAAGGAAGAGGTGAAGAGGTGAGAACATGTTCTCCTCGTCTGGACATGATGCTGGACAGACATTTCTCAGCACACTCAGTTGCCTTTGCTTATTATTTGCATAAGGAAATGACAGAGATAGAATGAAGACCCTGACTTCTTTTTTTTTTTTTCCTAGCTGAATGGTGGGAAATTATTATCGTCCTTTGCTGAGAACACAGAAGTGGAAGCAGGCTTGGGGGTTAAGCAAGTACCCTCAGCTTTAGATCAGTTCTGTCTGTTCGTTTGTTTTAAAGCAGGGGCTCCTGTATTTCAGGCTAACCTTGAACTCGGTAAGAAGCCAAGAATGACTTTGTACTTCTGACCTTTCTGCCTCCACCTCCTAAATGCTGGGATTCCAGGTGGGTACCACACCTGGTTTCTAGGCTGTGCTGGATGTTGAACTCAAGGCTTCGTGAGTTCAAAGTAAACACTTTGCCAAGGGAACTACAGGCCCAGCCCTGAGATCCACGTTGAGATACTGTACCCTCATGTGATTTGTAGGCTTGATAGGTCTTGTGGGCATAAAGATGGAACAATGGCTCATTACCAAACACGTGGCTGTGGCATTGAAAGCAGGGCAATGCCAGCCTGTGGGTTTTTGTTGTTGTTTTTTTTTTGTTTTTTTCTCACAGGGAGGCTTTTGTTATTTTTGCTGACCCTCCTCAGCCAGCTGTAGTGGGACTTCTGCTATCTGTCCCCTCCCCCTAGGAATGCTGGGATATTTGAAATATACCACAAATCCCCCATGTACACCAGAAGTGGGTGGGGCTTCCTGAACTCTGCCCACCCCACCCTCAGGCCTCTCCACCTCCATGTGTTTCTCATTAAAGAGTTGATGGAAGAGGCGGCTGTGCTTGGTAGATTTATCATCATTCTGCCTTGCTCCAGCTCCGAAAACTTTGTGGTCTTAAAGGGAAAGTGGCTTTGACAGAGAAAGGGCAGTTCTCAGGGGAAAACGACATTTGAGGATATGTACCGATATTGGTTGCCGCTTGCTGTTGCTTTTGTTTATTAATTCTGTTTTCAGTGGTAGGTGCATTCTGCTCCATGGGGACACAGCAGCAGCTACGGCGTTTTCTTGGGGCCAATGAAATTGGCAAAATAGGGAGGGTTGGGGACAAGGATGAAGACCTGGGAGCCAGCCACTGTGAACAGCTTCTTCCTTATCTGTGGAGAATGGCGGCTTCTGTAGCTTTAATTTTTGCCTCGCTTCCTATGTAGCAGTGCCTCTGGCTGTCAGCAGTTCGGACTGACCCCTCCTGTTTATGGTAGGCTGTGTGTACTGCGGCTTATCCAGCAGGCCCTTGTGGCTCATGACTTATAGGTCGTCTAACCTAGTCATTTTCCCTTTGTATTCCCACAATAGACTGCCTCCTGGCCCGTGATAAGCACTCTATCATTCACGACTCAAATAAGTCATGGGACAGGTTGGTGGAGGTTCCGGAATGTTCTGGAACATTTCCTTTAGGGTCATAACCACTGAGACATAATTTCTGATGAATCAACTCTGGTGATATGATATCAGCAAGGTAACAGAACATAAATAGCAGAAGGAAACGAAGATTAATATGGATATATCCCTGAGATATCAGGGTAGGAAGGAGCCAAGGGGGCTCCTTGGGGAAGGAGCTGGAAGACAGCAGTGATAAGCTCACAGTAGGTAAAAGGGAGACCATGACGTTGATGGCTCGCCACTAACCCAGCCGCTGTCACTAACTAGCTGTGGAATTTGAGGCAATTCATCTTCTCTCTGTGAATCAACATTCTCCCAGCTCGGAGGATGGTGGCGATGGTAGAGAGAATGTTTGCCGTGTTCCAGAGAATGTGGGAGAGAACGCGGGAAGTTTATCATGGAGTTTGGTATTTAAGAAAGCCCATCTCATGCCAATGGATCAGTAATATCCCACAGAAACTGCCTGCTCACAAGGTCACAAGGGGGCAAGGATTATTTTAAGGGACTTACCCCGTGAGCTCAATATTTTGTTTGTTTGTTTGTGTTTTTTTTTTGTTTGTTTTTTGAGACAGGATTCTCTGTGTAACAGCCCTGGCAGTCCTGGAAATGCTGGTCTCCAACTCACAGAGATCTACCTGCCTCTGCCTTCTGAGTGCTGGGATTAACAGTCTGTGCCACCACTGCCTGGCCACAGTGTGACCTGGCTACTCAATGTGATCTTAAAACTCACTATGAGTTGAAGAAACAATACAAAATTACATAGCAACAATACAAAGTTACAAAGCAACTATAAGCAGGGATGAAATTGTTTCAGAAGCTTGCAAAGTCCACTATTTCCATATGTAATTATAGGCATAATTATAATTACGTAATTATTGTAATATATAATATAAAGAATACATAAAAATCAATCAATAAGTAAATAAATAGAATACGTAACTATAATAACAAAAGAAGTTGCCTTAAAACTCTCAAGTACCAGGGGCAGAACTTATATACTGAGAATATTTAACTAAATCCTTATGTTTGACTTGAAAAAGAAAGTATTCCCTATTGCCTATAGGTAGACGAAGGAAGCAACAGCTATCTGCAATGACGCACAGCCATCCTGACTCCACAGCTCTTTGCCTTCAAGAAATTCGCTCAAGGCGAGGTCCTACTGGCCTCAAGAAATCCGGGAGCCCAAGCATCAGGGATGACTAAAACCCTGGGGACTTCTCATTTGCATCAGGGAGGAAGGACACACACATCTACAGGACCGTGAGTCCAAAATGAGTAACAAATAAGATTCTCAAAGGAAGTCAAGAGGGCAATGGGAAAAGTACTGCTGGATGTGAGGGCCCGCGAAGTGCCGAGGAAATCCGAGAACACGGAAGATGGATAGGAGGGCCTATATTTAAAACTGGCTCAAGGTAGGGAAGGAAGCGAGCAGCTTAATTTTAGAAAGTTCCAGACACGCAGGCTCCTGGGGTAAGAAACGTGGAAACTTGGGTGAGGATTATCTATCATTTGTCACCCCCTCTTTTCCAGAGAAGGAGCTGGGGCTGAGTCAGCTGCAAGGCTTCCCCAGTAGAGAAAGGGTGAACTTTGAAGTCGGAAATGGAGGGCCTGGTGACCTAGCCCATCACCCTTAGTGGTGATTTCCTCACATGTAAGAGGAAACCATACCCTCTACCCACAGAGGTTTCTGTTAAAGTGTAAAAGAGAAAAGATGAAGCTAAGGCAATGAATGGGGTGGCCCGTATAGGCGTGAGTCTAACATTCATTGTTGAACGAATCTCCAGGACAGGGGGATAACATGTCTATAAATGACAGGTTCTCATCAAGTCAGGGTGAGAGCGCTTTAGTTCTCTCTCATTTCTTTAGCTCTAAACAGGGTTCTCGGATCTGTGAGGCTGGCTTTCCTTAGCCAGTGCTTGTCACACTCTGGAGACTCGAAGCGAGCTTGCTATAGGTGTGTCTACATTTGTACACTCTGACCCTGGCATCAAACACTGTGGAGAATTAAGTAAAGGACTCTGAGGTTTACCATCCCAGGACATTAGTGCCACCCTCTCCCTGCTCCTGAAAATTAAAAGAGCTTTTGCCCTCATTTTCCTAATAATACAAGTTGGTTGAAAATAGCTTTTTGATTTTCTCTTTGTTTCTCTCTTCTTTCTTTCTCTCTCTCTCTCCCCTCTTTAGTCCCCCCACTTCCTCTCCTCAAATCCCCTCTCACTTCTTTCCAGACAGGCTTTTCCCTGATAGTAAGCCTGGCCACAAAGGTTGGATGGCTTCTCCGGCCGCATGCTCCCTAGTTCTGGGATGAAAGACCACCATACCCAGGTGGAATAACTTTATTAGCTCACCACAGTCTGAAGTAGAAAGTGAAAGAATGCGCTCTAATTTCACTTTCTAGACATAACTATTTTTATACTCATGATTCTAGACTTGATTCTGCCTCATAGGAACAGATCTGTTGTACTCTTTAGGTCGTATTCACAAATAGGTAAGCCATTTTGGGGCACAGGGAGTAGCATCAGATATGTCTCGATATCCATTGTCTGGATGAAGACGTGGAAGCTTGCACTGCCCCTGCTCGAGCGCCCCGTGTGTCTCCACCGGGTGCATCCTTCCACCCTCCTGACCAGATTCCAGTTTCACTTCTGCCCTCTCAACAATGAGTAACTGGATTCCTTCACTAACTAGTGACAGACGCTAGATAGACCACACTCTCAGAAGGAATGCATCCGTTCACACCGTTTCAATGCCCTGGGGTAATGCCCTGGCGGGGGCAAGTATGTCCTGCCCCTCTCATCCAGGCCCCTTTCCCCTACTCTGATTTCCTTCTCAGTATCCATGTTGTAGTAAGATGATGCCCACTATTCTCTTGCAGCTCACACCCAAGAGAAACAAACCATCCATGTCCCCAGCAGACCCCCAGATCTTTGATTAAACTAGCCAGTGGCATACCAACCCTGAGATACCTAACTTCTGCCATGGATTTGTCATCTGGAATCTATCAAAAACCCTTTGGACATAGTGGTCGCCTGGATTAGGATAACAGACCCCAGGGGTGAAGTCCGTTTTTCTAGTGTAGTCCCTGGCAGAGGCCAGTACAAGGGTAAATTCCGGTTACACATACTAAGAGCTGTAGTGTGCTAGACTCCTTAGTTCTGGGTCATCCATTTTATGGCCAAGGAAACAGAGGCTTGGGGAAGGTATGGGCTATCATGTCCAGTTTACACACGCTGTGGTGAGGG
>NC_022016.1:72597634-72605577 GCF_000317375.1 Microtus ochrogaster
AGGGGTCACCATGATCTGGTCACTGTGACGAGGGGTCACCATGATCTGGTCACTGTGATGAGGGGTCACTATGATCTACTCTGGGAACATCACAACCAGGCAATGTGGCTCCTTTTACTGATGTGACTTTACCTCACAGTGCTGTTTTCAAATGTGATCGAAAACACTCTGTGGATGGACACAGTTCAAACATCCCTGGCTCACCGAACCCACCAGCTCACTGAACCCACCCACTGATGTGCCCTAAATTTGCCTCTGTCAAGCCCCCAAGGGAAAGGAGAAGGCTGGATTTGGCCAGGCCACCCTGAGAAAGATAGATTAAGCAATAAAACAGATTAAAGAACGAGAGAAAGGGGCGTGCAATGCTTAGCTCTAGTTTCTATAGTTATTCAGAATGTGTGTAAACTTTGTTATTATGTCTGTGCATGGTGTGCACATGTGTGTGTTCAGGCACGTGTGTGTCACAGCACATGTGTACTGGTCAGAGGACAACTCCATGGAGTTGATTTTCTCCTTCCTACCTTACTTACGTGGGTCTCAGGATTTGAGCTCAAGTCCTCAGGTTTGCACAGCAAACCTCTCCCTGGTCCCTGTTGTTCCGAATGCTAAAAATGATAGGAAGTGCTTTGGGAAAGATATTTAGTCAGTACTAATAAAGTACAAGGCACGCTGCAAAGAGCCAGAGCTCGCTGGATGGAGCTGGCTTCCAGCTTGCCTCTGGTGACCTCTGACTTTCCCTTCTGTGCAGCTTAGAGCTGGCTTGCTTTGCTCTCAAGCCTCCATGTCCCCAGTGATTCAAGGAACAGCTTCCCCTTTGGGATGTAGACATGATTCTGCTAGTAGAGTTCCTTGCATAGCATGGACAAGTGTAACGTGAGGGGCTGCTTGTTGGTTGGGGTTTCTGTCCTGCCCAGTTCCCCACAGTCGGCAAGTACCAAAGAAAATCACACAAACAGTCGACATTAGGTTATAAACTGATTGGCCCATTAGCTCAGGCTTCTTATTAGCTCTTGTAGTTTATATTAACCTATAATTCTTATCTATGTTAGCCACATGGCTTGGTACCTTTCTCAGCGGGGTAGGTCACATCTTGCTTCTTCTGTGATCTGGGCAGAACTGCAGAAAAGGAGCTTCCTGCTTTCCAGTATTCTCCTGTTCTCATTGCCCCACCTCTACTTCCTGACTGATTGACCCGCCTATACTTCCTGCCCAGCCAATCAGCGTTTATTTTAAACATGATTGACAGACTACAGACAATTCTCCTGCACCAGACAAGCCCCCCCCCCACCCACTTGATCTCCAGCACGTGTAACCTGGCCCTCACCTGCCACCCAGCACTCAGGTGGTAGAAGCAAGAGGATCAGAAGTTTAAGTTCACTCTTGCCTATTTTATTAGTTCCACACTGCCTCCCACATACTAAATTTCTCATCCCAAACCAATTTTAATCTGTAAAATAGATAAATTAATAAATTTAGGTAGGGTTGTTTGGGAGGCACAGTGACCCTAAGCTAGCAGAGGTCACTTGTGAAGGCCTCAGGGAGGAAAAACAAGAGTTTTCATTGGCTTCAGAGCAAACTCCTTGTGGGTTGAAAGGGGCTGGGGAATGGGACCCTTGGGGGCTTTCCTGCTTCTGGAAATGGAGTTGGCTTTGCTTGTTTCCTAGCCAAAGCTTTGAGACTCAGATGAGAAGTTGCTTGCAATGTGGCCGAGCTCCAGTTTGGATTAGAATATAGGTCAACAGCAAGAACCATTAAGGTCCTGCAAATTGGCTTCCTGGAGGGGAGTGTTCACCCAGCACACTGGAGCTGGGAGTGAGAAGTGCAGTCTGTGGGCAGAGTTTGGTGGGTGAGAGGGATACTTGGACTGGCAGGAGGTGGGCCCAGCTGTGCCTTTAGTCCTGCAGGCTCTAGCTTTTCCTCTGTTTTTGACAGGCCACCTTTCCCTCAAGTTTAAAATCAGAGTAGTATTGGATCTGTGTGGGGGCTTTCCAGGACAGACAAAGAGCATCTGAGGAGGTTAAACCCACTGGGATTGCGGTCCAGCCCTCAGCTTGCTGTCTTTGTCTCCTTTGATTATGTCAAGCCCAGTGCAAGGTGATTTGGTTCTTAGAGTTAAAATATACTTTTAAAAGTTTAATTATAGCCGGGCGGTGGTGGCACACGCCTTTAATCCCAGCACTCGGGAGGCAGAGGCAGGCGGATCTCTGTGAGTTCGAGACCAGCCTGGTCTACAAAAGCTAGTTCCAGGACAGGCTCCAAAACCACAGAGAAACCCTGTCTCGAAAAACCAAAAAAAAAAAAAAAAGTTTAATTATAATTAGTTGTTGCTATTGCTGTGTGTGTGTGCGCGCGTGCATGCCGTGTGAGTGGGTGCACTCCCGTCATGGGGATGTGTGTGGAGTTTGTTCTCTCCATCCACGTTTGCGGAGGTTCTGGGCGTTGAGCTCATGTTGTCAGGTTCACAGCAGGAGCCTTTACCTGCTGAGCTGGTTCACCAGAACCACCTTCTTAGTTCTGGACATGAAGGAAAAGGCTGGTCGAGAATGAATGACTTCTGTTACATAAGTAAGGGTTATACAAACCTGCCCTTCTTTTTTTTCGGTGTTTATGGTAGCTTTGGCAGGGAGCAAGGTGAGGAATTCTGCCCACACCGCAAGCATGAGGCCAACAATGTTGAAGAGACTTGCCCTGAGACCCCTCCTCTACTAATAGGGTCAAACAGCACTGAGAGCTGAGACCCCCTCACAGGGTTCCCTGGGATTCAGTCCTGGCTTCTGTTGAGGGTAGGCTAATGGTGTACAGACCCCAGAGGCTCAATGGCCTCAGTGTTGGTCACTTTCCCTGACAATCTGAGTCACCTTAGGGATTTTCCAGGCCCAACACTCCTGCAGGGTTGAAAGAAAAAAAAAAGTCCAATGTGTTGCAAGTCTTGCAATCAATTGTATGTACAGTTCCAGTTGGCTCAAACATCCTTCTGAGGAATGAGGGAGCTGAGGGGGACGTCAGGAAGTAGGTGTCCCACGGTGAATGAGTCCTTCGTGTTATACACAGCAACCCTGGCAAGCATTTCCACAAGGCTTATAATGACCACCGGGGAATGTTCAAAAACCCTGGTGGCCTCTGATGCAGCATCCCTGCCTTTTGTCCTGGTCAGTGCAGTCTCACTCAGCTCTGGGCAAGACATATCAAAAGACCCACAAAAGAGGTATGCCATGACTGTCCAGTGCCAAGAGTGGATCTGGGGTCTGCTGTGGTCCTCACACAGCTCTGCTCTATGGGGATCCCCACCTGGGCTATGACGTGACTGTCCACTGCCAAGAGGGGATCTAGCATTTGCTTTGGTCCTCATACAACTCTACTCTATGGAAGCTTCAGAGAAGCTTCAGAGAGTTGAACACCTTGACCAAGATGATATTCGAGAATCCAGTCCTCCCATAGGCATCCTGCTTTAAAGACAAAATGCCAAACTCTTCAAGCCAAACAGACCCAGGTTCATATGGCCAATCTCCCTGCAGCCTTCTGTGGGGTTTTCATGTGAGTTCCTCTCCTCTCTGTGCCTGAGGAATTGTATCATTGTAGCCTTATGAAGCTACAATAATAGCAACTGTCTTATTTAGTTGTAACAGTTACTGTGATGAAGGTCAAGACACCAGGGCACTGACAGAAAAAAAGCTTCATATGTGCAGCTACTTTGATCTGTGTCTAGATTTTTTTTATTATGTACAAAAGAAGACAGTGGTCTGCTTCTTTGTTGCATATATGCCTGGCATATGGTGGACCAACCATAAGGCAGTTCCTTTGCTCCTGCTGGTTAGTCTAGTCTGACTCAGCTCTAACAGGTGCCCCAGGACTGAGTTCTGCAAAGCGGTCACAGAGCCTGGACTCTGGCCAATATGGGAGGTCTGGAAGAAAGAAAAGGGGAGCTGGAGGATATAACTCTGCAGTGAAATGATTGCCCACGCGTGCACAACCTTGGGTCCCAACGCTGAGTGTGGGGAGAAAGAAAAGAGAAAACCAGGGGGGCAAAGGCAATGGAAGCGAGAGTCTGGGGAACGTTTGTTCTAGGAAGAGGAGAGAAATGGCCACCATGTCCTGTAAGCAAGCCCAGAGCCAAGGTCACGCCCACATCCCTGCACTCCAGTTGCTCCATTGCTGCGCTCCATGGTTCAAGGATTTCTTCAGACTTCTTGTCCCTCCCCATACCCCATTCTTCCCTCAACTGTTCTTAATGATGTTAATTCTCTGGTATCTCTTGAGATATCTGCAGTCAGCTCATAGGCCAGCCACAGAATAGTTACTTCAAACTGAGCAGGTGAAAGACTGGGTTCTAGAGGTCACCTGAGACCTTTGATAATAGAAATGAAGAAATGGGTTGATAGAGACAACTGATTTGCTCCACATCACACACTGGGTAGCTGGTTCGCTCCCACATTACACACTGGGTAGCTAGCTGGGCACAATAAGGGAAAAACTCAAATTTTGGGGTACAGTATTTGAGAGGCAGCCTGCAGGAGTGGCACCCTCATACTAAACTGGGCTACAGCCCGATTCTGCTACTTACTACCACAAATAATGCTAGGAAAGCAAGCCCTCATGGCCTGGACCTCAATTTTCTTTTACCTGTGCAATGGATATAATGATTTACATTCTCTATAGGAAGCAAAACGAATAAAGACATCGGAGAAGGAAGAGCCTAGACCAGCTCTGAATCAAATGTAGGTCCCCTTACTTTGTCTCCCACCTTTTGTGAAATCAACTCTGGAACTTTAGAATGAGAGACTTTGGCTCAAATCCTCAAAGAACTTTGGGGGTGGGGTATTTACTTTGTCCTGGCTTTTGCGCTTTGGCAGCTGGACAGGGTGGCAGCCATCTATAATTCCAGCATTCAGACTGAGGCAGGAGGGTCATAAGGCCAGTTCAGGATACAGAGCAAGAATATATTTCAGACAAAAAAGAAAACTCATGGTCTCTATAGAAGGAGGCGCACACCAAGGGTGCCTTGGGGAGTAAGAGAGATCACAAACACAATGTAGTAGATGTCCCGGACAGCACGGTCCTCCCCTCCCTCTTCTAGGGCCCACGCTGCCAGTTAAGACAGCCACAAATGCCAATATGTGTATTCTCATTTTCTGTTCCAGAACCAACAGAGAGTCCCTCCAAGGTTCAATCTGCAGAGCTGTGGACACTCCTTTTAGCCCTCAGGCCGCTTGAGGACACAGCTCCCTGGGGGCGTGGAGCCCAATGGGTTTGTGAAAGTCATAGCTGCTCCCGGCTGACCCTTTGCAACGCTTCTCCTGGCAGGAGTATGGGTGGTAACTCAGAAAGACACTTAGATTTAAGTCACTTCCTTCATGTCGGCAGCCCCAAAGCCTTCCAGCAGCCCTTCCAGGAAACAAACACACTTCAGTTTTCAACAAGAAATGAAGCTTTGGGAAAACTTGCGCACAGTTCCGGCCTCCAGAGACGTTCAGGACCCCATGTGGAGTCAGCGGCGGCCACCTTCTTAAGATATAGACTTGGTGGAGGTGACTCACATTTGTGTCGTGTCCCCCTCCCCCCCTGAGGAATAAGGTCGAGTGTTTGAGATCCGAGAAAGTCAGTGTGCATCAGGCATTTCAAATGACTCGTTCCTTATTAAGCACATGCCCCACACAAACGGCCTGGGCCCTGGGAACCTCATTGTCTTCCTCTAGAATGGAAGCTGTCAGGTCACTGAGAAGGGGTCTAAAGGAAGCTCGTGAATGAATTAGGTTGAACCACGTGAAACCACTGTTTCAGATTTTTAGACCTCTCCTATGATTCTTTGCACTACAAGGTGCCTGGCATATTTGGAGAGGCTCCACACAGAGCCGTGTAGTCATTTGGTGACCCTCAAAAGTTACCAAGCATAGGAAATGAGTGGGGTCTTGAGGGCTATGTGGGCAGCTTTGGGGATGCCTGTCTGCTTTAACTGACACCTTGGCACAGCCTAGAGTTATCTATCTCAGAGGAAAGAGTTGCCTAAATCAGATTGGCCTGTGGTCGGTCATGTGTGTGGGGATTTTCTTGGCGACTAACTGATTGATATAGGAGGGCCCAGCTAATGATACTGTTCCTGAATACGTGGACCTGACCTATGTTAGAAAGCTAGCGGAGGGGCTGGGGCAATGGTTCAGCAGTTAAGAGCATTCACTGCTCTTGCAGAGGATATAGGTTCAGTTCTTTTTCTTTTTTATTGATTTTATGGAGTTCTACATTTGTCTCTGCTTCCCTCCCTGCCTCTCCCCTCCCCTTCAACCCTCTCCCATGGTCCCCACGCTTCCAATTTACTCAAGAGATCTTGTCTTTTTCTACTTCCCATGTAGATTAGATTCATATATGTCTCTTTTTAGGGTCCTCATTGTAGTCTAGGATTCTCTGGGATTGTGAATTGTAGGCTGGCTTTTCTTTGCTTTATATTTAAAAACCACTTATGAGTGAGTACATGTGATAATTGTCTTCATGTGTCTGGGTTACCTCACTCAATGTGATGTTTTCTAGATTCATCCATTTGCCTGCAAATTTAAAGGTATCTTTTTTTTCTGCTGTATAGTACTCCATTATGTAAATGTACCACATTTTCCTTATCCATTCTTTGATCGAGGAGCATTTAGGTTGTTTCCAGGTTCTGGCTATGACAAACAATGCTGCTATGAACATGGTTTAGCACATGTCCTTGTGGTACGATTGAGCATTCTTTGGGTATATATCCAAAAGTGGTATTGCTGGGTGTTGAGGGAAGTTGTTTCCTAATTTTCTGAGAAATTGCCATACTGATATCCAAAAGAGCTGTACCAGCTTGCACTCCCACCAACAATGGAGGAGTGTTCCCTTTATCCCACAACCTCTCCAGTATAAGTTGTCATCAATGTTTTTGATCTTGGCCATTCTTACAGGTGTAAGATGGAATCTCAGAGTTGTTTTGTTTTGCATTTCTCTGATGGCTAAGGAAGTTGAGCATTTCCTTAAGTGTCTTTCAGCCATTTTTGATTCCTCTGTTGAGAGTTCTCTGTTTAGGTCTGTACTCCATGTTTTTATTGGATTATTTATTCTTTTGATGACCAATTTCTTGATTTCTTTGTATATTTTGGAGGTCAGACCTCTGTCTGATGTGGGGTTGTTGCAGATCTTTTCCCATTCTGTAGGCTGTCGTTTTGTCTTGTTGACCATCTTGTCCTTTGATTTACAGAGTTTTTCAGTTTCAGGAGGTGCCATTTATTAATTGTTTTTCTCAGTATCTGTGCTACTGAGGTTGTATTTATGAAGAGGTCCCCTGTGCCAATGCGTTCATCTGTTCTTCCCACTTTCTCTTCTATGAGGTTCAGTGTGGTTAGTTTTATGTTGAATTGAAGTCTTTGATCCATTTGGACTTGAGTTTTGTGCATGGTGATAGATATGGATCTATTTGCATTCTCCTACATGTTGATATCCAGTTATGCCAGCACCATTTGTTAAATATGCTTTCTTTTTTCTATTTGATATTTTTCACTTCTTTATCAAAAATCAGGTGTTTGTAGGTGTGTTGATTGATATCTGGATCTTTGATTCCAGATGGTCCTCCTGTCTGTTTTTATACCAATATGAGGCTGTTTTCAGTACTGTAGCTCTGTAGTAGAGTTTGAAGTCAGGAATTGTGATGTCTCCAGAAGTTCTTTTATTGTACAGGATTGTTCTGGCTATTCTGAGTTTGTTGCTTTTCCATATGAAGTTGAATACTGGTCTTTTGAGGTCTGTGAAGAATTTTTCTGAGCATTGCATTGAATCTGTAGATTGCTTTTGATAAGATTGCCATTTATACTACATTAATTCTACCTACCTAAGAGCATGGGAGATCTTTCCACTTTCTGGTGTCTTCTTCAATTTCTTTCTTCAAAGATTTAAAGCTCTTGTCATACAAGTCTTCCACTTGTTTGGTTAGAGTTACT
>NC_022016.1:72605677-72607184 GCF_000317375.1 Microtus ochrogaster
AGCACTCGGGAGGCAGAGGCAGGTGGATCTCTGTGAGTTTGAGACCAGCCTGGTCTACAGAGCTAGTTCCAGGACAGGCTACAAAGCCACAGAGAAACCCTGTCTCGAAAAAAAAAAATCAGGTATTTGTAGGTGTGTTGATTGATATCTGGGTCTTTGATTCCAGATGGTCCTTCTGTCTGTTTTTATACCAATACGAGGCTGTTTTCAGTACTGTAGCTCTGTAGTAGAGTTTGAAGTCAGGAATTGTGATGACTCCAGAAGTTCTTTCATTGTAAAGGATTGTTCTGGCTATTCTGAGTTTTTTGCTTTTCCATATGAAGTTGAATACCAGTCCTTTGGGGTCTGTGAAGAATTTTTCTGGGCATTGCATTGAATCTGTAGATTACCTTTGGTAAGATTGCCATTTATACTATATTAATTCTACCTACCTAAGAGCATGGGAGATCTTTCCACTTTCTGGTGTCTTCTTCAATTTCTTTCTTCAAAGATTTAAAGTTCTTGTAATACGAGTCTTCCACTTGTTTGATTAGAGTTACTCTGAGATATTTTATGCTATTTGTGGCTTTGTGAAGGGTGATGCTTCTTGATTTCTTTCTCAGCCCATTTATCATCTGTGTAAAGGAGGGCTACTAATTTTTTTTGAGTTAATCTTGTATCCTGTTACATTACTGAAAGTATTTATGAGTTGCAGAAGTTCCTTGGTAGAGTTTTTGGGGATCGCTTATGTAAACTACCATATCATCAGCAAATAGTGAGAGTTTTTCTTCTTTTCTGATTTGTATCCCCTTGATCTCCTTTTGTTGTCTTATTGCTCTAACTAAGACCTCAAGAACTAAATTGAATAGATATGAAGAGAGTGGACAACCTTATTTTGTTCCTGATTTCAGTGGGATGGCTGGGAGTTTCTCTCCATTTAGTTTGATGTTGGCTGTTGGCTTGCTGTAGATTGCCTTTATTATGTTTAGGTATGTTCCTTGTATCCCCCTCAGTTTGTTTATATGGTGGATTATGTTGACAGATTTTCATATGTTGAACCATCCCTGCATCTCTAGGATGAAGCTGACTTGGTCATGGTGGATGATGTTTTTGATATGTTCTTGGATTCAATTTGCCAGTATTTTATTGAGGTTTTTTACATCAATGTTTATGAGTGAGATTGGTCTGTAATTCTCTTTCTTAGTAATGACTTTATGTGGTTTGGGTATCAGGGTAATTGTAGCCTCATAAAAAGCGTTAGGCAATGCTCCTTCTGTTTCTATTGTGTGGAATAATTTGAGGAGTATTGCTATTAGTTCTTTGAAAATATTATAGAATTCTGAGCTGAAACCATCTGGTCCTGGGCTTTTTTGGTTGGGAGACTTTTGATGACTGTTTCTATTTCTTTAGCAGTTATAGGTCTGTTTAATTTGCTTATCTGGTCTTGATTTAATTTTGGTAAGTGATATTTATCCAGAAAGTTGTCCGTTTCCTTTAAGTTTTCCAATTTTGTGGAGGACAGGTTTTC
>NC_022016.1:72607429-72608067 GCF_000317375.1 Microtus ochrogaster
CTCTTAACACTGCTTTCATTGTGTCCTATAAATTTGGGTATGTTGTAAGGTCATTTTCATTGAATTTTAGGAAGTCTTTAATTAATTTCTCCCTTTATTTCTTCCTTGACCAATTGATGTTTCAGATGAGCATTGTTTAATTTTCATGTGTTTGTGGGTCTTCTGGAATTAGTGTTGACGTTGAATTCTAATTTTAAGCCATGGTGATCTGATAAGATACATGGGGTTATTCCAGTTTTGCTCTATCTGTTGAGGTTTGTTTTGTTCCCCAGTATGTGGTCAATTTTTGAGAAGGTTTCATGAGGTGCTGAGAAGAAGGTATATTCTTTAATGTTTGCATGGAATGTTCTATAGATGTCTGTTAAGTCATAATATCTGTTAGTTTTCCTTACTTCTCTGTTCATTTTTTGTCTGACTGACCTGTCCAATGGTGAGAATAGAGTATTGAAGTTTCCCACTCTTATTAGTGTGTGGGTTTTAATGTATGATTTAAACTTTAGAAGTATTTCTTTTACATATGAGGGTGCCCTTGTATTCAGGGCATAGATGTTCAGTACTGAGATTTTCTCTTTATGGATTTTTCCTGTGACTAATATGAAATGTCCTTCTTTATCTCTTTTGATTAATTTTAGTTTGAA
>NC_022016.1:72608852-72621400 GCF_000317375.1 Microtus ochrogaster
GTTTGCGTGATGGTATGCCTTGACAGGGTCCGCTGCTGGAGGCGTTCATTTCACACAGGGGCCCCACCCACAAAGGATCTGTTCCCTTCCACCTGGGATTCCAAGCTCATGTTCCTCAGCTGTTCTGTTTTCCGGTGAGTCATGCTGTGTGCGCACGGCTGCGTGGGTAATGTGGCCCTGTTTTTTTTTTTCTTCTTTGATTCACTCAGTAAATGCTCATAGGCATATCTTTCCTTAGGTTGGGAAAGTTTTCTTCTATGATTTTGTTAAATATATTTTCTGTGCTTTAGGTTAAGTTCTTAGGACCTACGTGGTGGCTACCAACTGTCTCACTCCAGTTCCAGGGAATCTGATCACTCATGACTTCTGTGGGCACCAGGCATGAACATGGTGCACATACATACATGTAGGCAAAATATTTATACACATAAAATAAAGAAGTCTAAAAGCAAGCAAGTAAGTAGGCTAGTTGAGTATAATCCTGCCAGCCATTCAGCTAGTAAACAGGATTTGCAATGGTTCCTGCTTGTCTGTGTTGGTTTTTTTTTTTTTTCCAACTTGACACATTAGAGCCATCTAAGAAGAGAAAGGTACCTCAGCTGAAAAAAAAATGTCTCTATCAGATTGCCGTATGAACGTCTGTTGGGCATTTTCTTGATTAATGATTGACATAGGAGAGCCTAGCCCACTATGGGTGATGTCGCTCCTAGAAGGTGGTTCAGTGTTGTATAAGAAAGCAGGTTGACCAGACCATGGAGAGCAAGCCAGTGAATAGCATCCCAGTTCCTGCCTTGGCTTCCCCGTATAATGAACTGTAACCTCTAAGACAGATAAATCCTTTCCTCCCCAGGTTGCTTTTGGTCATGGTGTTTAAACACAGCAATAGAAACCAACGAGGACACTCTGAACTTCTTTGACTGAGAAGTGTATTTCTTAATAAGCGATATTACTGTGTGTAACAGTGGCAAATAAGACTGTCAAGTTCCTGCCTTGACTCCCCTCAGTGATGGACTGGGGCTTGGAGTAGTGAGCTAAACAAACCTTTCGTTGTCTGAGTGGACTTTGGTCGGGATATTTTGTCACTGTCCCTGCTGACCTGGGGGGTGTCGACTATCTTTTGGGGGACCTGAGAAATCTGATGGCGTGCAATTGCACACCTTAGATCACCTCCTCAGACCCTAAAACACCCTTAGCGCCTCACATCTTGAGCTCTCCTGTCTTTACATAAACCTTAAAGCACCTGTTCGCTCGCCATCATTATCACATTATCATTATCACCTTAACACTCAGGAGAAATATGTTTTGTGTGTTTCTTTGAATGAACTTGGGACCTGCTGGCCAGGATTTGTCAGGTCAAGTAGCGGTAAGTCTAGGATAAGATTCGTTACATTCTCCCGAGGAGGCAAAGGTTTAATCTTCAAAGGTCTGAATTCAAGTCCCGCCTCTACCCCAGCTCACAGGGAATGACCCCACTGTTAGTGTCGAGGCACAGCTTGGCCCTGCCTCCTGGGGACCTGGCCCATTCTATCACACCCTGCATCATGTCTGCACGCGTGGCGTGTTGGACAGTACCCCGTCCCTTTAAGAGACAAGCTCCACCCACTCCCGCTCTCTTCCTTTCTGCCATGTTCTCTGAGAAGGCAGAGTTCCATTTCTCTCTGACTCTCTCTTCTTTCCCTCTTCCCTTGCCCCTTCCCACTGAAGCTCAGTCAGCATGGTGTATTTGTCTCCTGCCCATGTTCCTCACTGGCCATGGGACCCAGGAGGGTCCCAACTCTCACCGTACTCAGAACATTTGGTGCCAGACTCGGCCAGGCTCTCCCGGTGTTCACTCTCGCCTGTAGGTGTAGGTTGGTGGCCCGAGGCCCACGGGGACCCTGAATGACCCTCCACAACCGCCCATTCTCCATCCACCCAGCTGCTGGATTGCTTCGCACAGCACCAGCTGTAATGGTGAGTTGCCCCGCCCCCCCTCTCCGTCAGGGTTACAGCATCCATTTGGCCAGCAATCACCTCCAGCATTTCCCACAACGGAAGGCTTTGGGGCCTAGTGCCTTCATGAGCCATGCATTTGCTTCTTGGACCAACGGGTCCTTTAAGGCTATGACCCTTTCCGGCTTAGTGCCTTTTGGGCTATGACTCCCCCCCTCCCCCCTTTTAGGCTTTGTGCCTTCAGACTTTGTGTCCTTCGGCTTTCTTGTCCTTGGCCCCCATTATTTTGTTGATTATCGGATAATAGCCTGTGCTGGCATCACTGATCTTGGCTGTCAGACCTGTGGGAAACAAGGCGAAAAAAACCAAATCCCAAACTTATACGGGACCTTTCTAATTTCTGCCAGCAGACAAGTAAATGGAAACACAACACGTGAGCAGTCGCCCTATTGGCTAAGGGCAGGTCTGGTGTCTTAGCCACCAGCTTTATTAAGGGTAGCCACGTGACCAGTTATCAGGGAGGAGCTGCAGATTTGTGAGGTTCCACCCCCCCAGCCAAAGGGAACCCGCAGCAGGCTCTCCCCACAGCTGGAACAGCTATGACGCCCCTGTCACTGCCTTTCCACCATTAGCTGTGCTTTTAAAAATTGCTCTTCCGCCGACTCTGTTGCATGTGGTATGTTTGCGTGATGGTATGCCTTGACAGGGTCCGCTGCTGGAGGCGTTCATTTCACACAGGGGCCCCACCCACAAAGGATCTGTTCCCTTCCACCTGCGATTCCAAGCTCATGTTCCTCAGCTGTTCTGTTTTCCGGAGAGTCATGCTGTGTGCGCACGGCTGCGTGGGTAATGTGGCCCTGTTTTTTTTTTTTCTTTGATTCACTCAGTAAATGCAGAGATCGTAATGCGCTTATCAGGAATGATTTTTACCATCATGAAATTTACAGTCTTCCTTTTCTGATCTGCGGTAACTCTATGAGTTGAGAAACGAATGCAGTTGGGGAATGTATAATAGGGAGGCCTGCTTTAGTTGAAGCTAGGCAGCAGACGTAGCTTTATTGTGATATACCTGCTTCGGCGGGGTTCAGATTCCAAAGAAGATGTGTGGAGTCTATGAAGGGAAGGAGGAGACACGATCAGAGGGTAAATCGGGATGGCACTTTTTTGAAAAAAAATGTAATTTTAAACTCTACAGTTACACATAGGATTAAACGGGAGAAAGGAGTGTGAGCTGGGCTGTGACTTGAGGTCAGGGGTTGAGGAAGCTAGCCCTGACCTTGACAATAGGCACCTGTTATATAGTACTGGAAGGGCCACAAGTTCCTCTTGCCAGAGATAAGAATTTCTCTTTTTAGCAAGCTGGAACTTCTTCAAGCCCCTGATGAAATAGGGACTTGTCTAAATGCCTGACCTTGGGACAAGGACTTTCTTGAGGGTTTGTTAATCCCAATGGTAAGAATAAAACCAGTACCACAATTTGAGCCAAATTAGAAGCAAGCTTGGTTTTTTTATTGGGATGCACTCAAGAGCTGGCCAGTGACTGCCTCCTAAGTTGGGTTAGAGAGAGCAGTCCCAAATCTGACTCTTGGGTTCCTTTTAAGGAGTAAAATCACTAGTAGTTGTACAGAAGGGAGACAATGGGGCAATAAGGAAATAAAATAATCTTTAAAAAATAATTATGTGGTTACCACGTGATTAGGGAGGGGACACAGAGGGTCAGGGAGGGTGAAGGTATCCTCAAAAAGGAATCAAGGGGGGGGGGCTGGAGAGATGGCTCAGTGGTTAAGAGCATTGCCTGCCCTTCCAAAGGGCCTGAGTTCAATTCCCAGCAACCACATGGTGGCTCACAACCATCTGTAATGAGGTCTGGTGCACTCTTCTGGCCTACAGACATACACACAGACAGAATATTGTGTACATAATAAATACATTAAAAAAAAAAAAGGGAATCAAGGTCATGGGTTGGGGAAGGGCAGGTTCCAGGAAAGAGAGAGCAAAGTAACCCAGCTCTCACAGTGAATGGAAACTTATTTTTAAAAATACAGCATAATGGCTCCTGCCTTCAAAATGGAGCCAGGCAGGTTCCCCAGGACCAGACATTCCGTTCTAGAACAGCTTAAAGATGAGCAAAGACAAAGCTAGACAAATGTTACTGTGGACCTGAGCAGAACTCAGGAATTTATAAATCTTGATTAGCAAATACCGAGCATATGTTACTTAGCTAAATTTCCTAGCAGCTTGGTGTTAATTTGTATGGGAGTAGGCAGGGTTCTCGTGTTTCACAGTGGCTGGGATTTTTTTTTTCAAAGAATTATATTGTTTAGAGAGGCTACCATTGTAGGCATTTTATTCTTCAGAAAAGCCCTCCCAAAATTTCCCCAAGGAAAAGGCATTAGGGAATTCCCATAACGCACAGCGAGAATCATTAGAAATGAAAGTAAAAGGGCGCCGGAGAATTGCATCATCGTAGTGAAATACTGTGACTGGCTAATTTCATAGAGAAAACCATGTTCATTTAGCTCCTATTTCCATGGAAGGGAATTTTGTTTTTCCCCTGGTGAGGGGTTAACAGCAAATGATGTCACAGTCAAGTAAGGAGAGATGACATTGCAAGAGGAACCAGACAACCTCCTCTGAGCATCCCGCAGTGACTTAGAGACCCAAGGCTCCACCTCATGTGAGTGCACTCAGCTTCTCAGTATTGCACATCACAGGCTGACCCTCCAGTCTGTGAGATGCTAAGGAAACGCGCAAGCCTTCCTGTAACTTAGAAAGTCATTCCATGCAAGAAGTCTCGCATAGGAGGTTTATTGGAAGAGGAGACAGAAGGGGCTGAGAGCAGTCCCTGGGGACAAGAGGGGAGAGAGAGAGAGAGAGAGAGAGAGAGAGAGAGAGAGAGAGAGAGAGAGAGAGAGAGAGAGAGAGAGAGGAGAGAGAGAGAGAGAGGGAGGGAGGAAGAAGCAGAAGCAAATGTGCACAGAGGTGCTCTTAGTGGCTGCAGCAGAGGGTGTATCCTGTCAGGACCCTAAGGGCAGGCCAGTACAGATGCTTGAATACTACCATTCCTCCTTTTGTTTATTATAAAAGGGGGTAGCAGGTGAGGCCAGGTATGAGGATGCCTTGTTCTTGAGACTGCTTCATGCTGACCTCGGGGCATGTGCTTAAGAAAGGAAGCCTCCCATCCAGGGAAGTGGTCAGAGGTGGATAGCCCTGCTAGAGACCCGGTTGTTGGTATAGAATGGAATGCAAAGCCATCAATGAACGAGAAGGCAGATTTGTTGAAGGTGGAAGAGAGCGGATCAGAAAGCAACATCTAAGACCAAATCTTACTGTAAAGGCGGATGAGTTTAGAAGTCCTTAAATCAGGCACTGGGTCAAGAGTTGGAGGTATAGATGATGCCAAAGTTCCCATGAGTGAAGCAAATGAGTGAGACCCAAGGCTCTATAATTCCCAGCATCCCGGGAAATCAGACAGGGTCCAATTCAAGAAGACAGAAGCTACTCAGTGATTTGGCAAATACAGCAGGGGCCAAGGGCTTGGAACCAAACTATGGTTACCTGGCACCAGGGCTTAAGGAGGCCAAAGGGCAAGAAACCACATTGCAGAAAGAAGTCCTCACTTGCGGAAAATGGCCAACGGTGGAGAAGAGGAGGCTCACTAATCCTGCTGATGTTAGCCGGAGGGACTCAGTGATCCGTTAGTTGGAGAAGCGAGGCTGTCGTATGTGAACTGTGTTCCAGGGTCTCAGTGTGCCTCAGACTGCCAGCGGGCAGGAGGAAGTGCCAGGAGAGCCTTTCCCAGTCAGGGAACTGATGTTGTAATTTTAAAAATTCAGCGAAGAGAAGTCACACCATGCAAGAAGGCTCACGTAGGAGGTTTATGGGAAGAGGAGAGAGAAGGGGCAGAGGGGTGCAGAGACCAGTTCCTGAGGACAAGAGTGATAGCAGAGAGGGAGAAGAGAAAAAGAAGGGAGCTGGGCAAAGCCCACCTTTTAAACGGAACAGAACAAATGTGAACATGAGGTGCTTAGTGGCTGCAGCTGAGGACCTAAGGGCAGGCCAGTGCAGATGCCTAAATACTAACACCTGTCCCACCCAGAGCAACTAGGACTCAGTTGCGATGTAATGGTTCCATACCTGTAATCTAGGCTGTTTCCAGGCACCACGCTGGTCTCTATGGCTTTCCTCTAAACAAGCATGGTGAGGCCACACATAGGACTACTGACCACCATAGCCTCAGTGGTGTGGGAAAGCCTTGAATCTCACACTTCCCGGGGAGTCTGCTCAGCATCCCTAGTGAACAAATAGAAAGGCAGCTTGGAGGTGGCCTGTGTTGCTTGGTCATGGCTCTGTCTCTTTTCTACAAAGCCTAGATGGTAAGAGTCTCTCCTTCAGGGAGGTTGCTGTGGGAAAAGACTAAAATCCCTTGTGGATGTGCCGAGAGCCATGCTTTGTCTTGTAGTTCCTGAGGACTGTTACGCCCTCATTCTCTCTCTCTCTCTCTCTCTCTCTCTCTCTCTCTCTCTCTCTCTCTCTCTCTCTCTCTGTGGTTGTACGCACGCTGTGATGTATATGCAGAAGTTAAAGGACAACACTCTTCTCTGCTCCCACCATGTGGGTCCTGGGTATCAAACTTCCTTGGTGGCAAGGGTCTTTACCCACTAGGCCAGTTGACTGGTCCTCAACTCCTCGTTTCCTGGAAATTTTCTCTGTGCTCCTGAGGCACATGTCACGGGGCAGACTTGGGTGAGAGGGTGTGTTTATTTATTTTTATGTGAAGTGATGTCTCGCTATGGGCACCAGATCCCCTGGAACCAGAGTTACAGACAGTCGTGAGCTGCCGTGTGGTTTCTGGGAATTGAACCCAGGGCCTCTGGAAGAGTAGGGAGTGCTCTTAACCATCGAGTCATCTCTCCAGCCCCTTGAATGAGAGTGTATGCCACCCAGTTTGGAGCCTCCAGCTCCTACTTTGTTATGATCGCTAACCAGGATGAATTGTCGAAAATTCTAGAAGCCCTCATGATTGCTCTGAAGTTGAACTCTGTTTGGGAGATATCAGAGATTCACTATACACTTTGGGCAGCAAGAGTCATGTGACATAGCTACTTTAAGGTAGTAAAGGACCAGAGAAAACCGAGAGGTAGGGAAGGGACAGAAACTCAGAGCTGGGTGTCTGTCTGTAAACTCAACTTGAGAGGAATATCAAACCCTGAGCCAAGGTGGGGAACAGGATGGGGAGGGCAGAAGGCAGTGTTTGAAGAGTGTGTAAGGCTGCTTATGGGCCTGCGGTTCTGATCTCACTGGTACAGCTCATCACTTGTGCCCACACTGCCTGCCTCAGTGGCTACCTAGCAGCTTTGGCTGGTGATTGCCTCTGTCGCCCTTTGAAGAGGGTGATGTCTCCTGATACTGATCTGTATTGCTACAATGGAAACCTTGAATGGTGGTCACTCTGTCAGTGAAGGTCACATTCTTTTTCAGGTTCGGTACTGTAGGTGGAGTTTCTCTGTGTTCCTGCAGTCGCTCCCAAATAACCACACAGAGGCTAATGATTAGTTATAGATGCTCAGCCGCTAGCTTAAGCTTGTTTTTAGCTAGCTCTCATGGCTTATTTTAACCCATTTCTATTCGTCTGTGTGCTGCCCCGAGGCTCGTTTAAATCATCTACGCACTTCCTATCTTGCTTGCTCTGCATCTCATGGTTTCTTCTCTTACTCTGCCCTTCTCCCCAGCATTCTCTCTGTCTAGCCATTGGCCAATCAGCTTTTTAGTAACCATGCGAGTAACACATCTTCACAGTGTACAGAAGGTACTCTCCAGGTATTACCTCTATTCCACCCAACTTCCTTAAAAGATTCATATGTTTATTTGCAGTTTATAGCTCTGAACTGTGCAATAATTAGGTAGCATGCAGAGAGAGAAGTAAGGCTTGAGCCCGGCCCACTGTGTGCTTCCTTCCCACGCACCGTTTGTAGCTGTCACTTCTCCCAGACAGGAAACGGTCACAGCAAGGCAAAAAGCGTTTGCCTAAGACCCTGCAGTTACTCTGACAGCCGTCGTTAGCAGGGTTCACTCTGATGCTGCATGGAACAAGGGCCTGACACACAGGGCTTTGTGCTATAGAATAAATGCTAAATCTGGGCTATCTGACTTCAGAGTTTTTATTTGCCTGGCTTGGCTTTCAGGAGACCCAGATCAGAAATGTTTAGTGGAGGAAAAGGAAAGTTGGCTGAGATGGACCCCGTCAGAATTTACGAGGTGAAGTTGCTTCCAAACTCCCCTCCCCCTGCACACAGTTCTGTCCATTCTTTAGTGACAAATGGAGTCTGTGCAGTAGGACGAGGAATGTGTGGCCTGTTGTAATGGGCGTTCAAGTGACGGGCATCAGTCAGGGTTGAGATCAATGAAAAGATAAAGACCCGAAGTGGCTGGGCTGATGAGGTCAGGTGATGAGGGCAGCCTGCCTTTCTGGAATCCATCTTTTCAAGGAAGTTGATGGAAGATGTGTCAGGCTGCACTTCTAACATTCCTGCTCCCGTGGCCAACTCTCTGAAACCCATGCATGTCCCATAGCTGGAGGGGAAGGGGCCAGGGAAGGGCCCTCGTGGCTCCCGAACCATCCTGGAAACCAGGCAGTCTGTTCTCTATATGCTGCAGACATTTCGAAGGAAGGAAAAATAATTCCTCAGAAGGTGTCATAAACCAAGAGCTGCAGGAGTGCCTGTCATTCTGGCTGCCTCTCTTCCAAACACTGTAAACTACAAGGGCCGTTGTTAAGGGCAGTGGAAGCTGATGGCAGTCATTTGATCAGAAGTACAGATTATGTTTTACATGTGTTCTCAGGGGCATCATCTCATTGATGAGCTAAATGAGACGCGAAATTAATTGCCATTGGTGAGTCAAGGTGGATAAAGCAGATGGCTGTTCAGAGTAGCATTGCTCGGTAGATAAGCAATGGGGCAAAGTCTTTTGCAACTCCAAACTCTGCCTTCCCTCTTTCCTCAAAGATATTAGGATCACTCAGTTTGTTTTTAGTCTTTGATCATTCCATGGAGCCAGGGTCAGACAGCTAAAATCTAGCATCAAAAAAACAGAACAAAACAAAAAAACAAAAACACAATGACCATTTTGTGAGCACTCTTGCATACCAACACATATGCTAAGTGGCCATGGCCTCTGATCCTCAGAGCAACTTGGAATACTTTGAGTATATAGGAAATGAGTTCTGGAGAGCACTCGGGATCTTTTCCAAGGCCACACAGCCAATAAGCAATGGCGTAAGGATTCAAACTCTAGTCTGTGTTTTCTGACCTCCTGTGTGTCCCCAGAGCACAAGGTTTGCTCCTTACGCTGAGTGGGACTCTGCTGGAATCTGCACGTAGATGTCAGAATTCTGCCCTCTGCCTATGACACGTCTGTCTGTTTTCATTCCATCAGCGTGTCAGCATGGCAGAGCTGGGAGACATTTTTTTATTTTTTTATTTTTATTTATTTATTTATTTATTTTGTTTTTTTGGGGAGACATTTTTGTTTTCTAAGTTTTCTTTCGAAAGGTAGAGCATTTCTAGCTTTGCCCAGTGGGAAAGCTCCAAGCTTGGGGCGGTGCCTGCTTCTGTCACCTGCTTTCTAACATGAAACCCAGATTGGTAGGAAGAGCAAGGAGTGGGTGCATGCCTGTACTCTCAGCCTACTCTGGAGGACAAGGCGTGAAAATCACAAGTTTCTGGTCAAACTGGGCAAATTAGCGAGGTTCGGTCTCCAAATAAAAGAAACAAAAAGAAGGTTGGAGAAGTAGCACAGTGGTGAGTACTTGTCTAGCACATGTAAGACTCTAGGTACAACCGCGCATGCATGCTGCAAACAAACAAACAGGCAGAAACGAGCAGGCTGTGTTTCAGTTCTGCATTTACTCGCTGCGTCTCATGTCTTGACTCATCAGTTCTCACTACGGGTCACCACTTCATTCTCATAGTTGTTTTACGATGATAGCATCATGAGATCAAGGACTGCTTTTGAAAGGTGGATCGAGTAGATGGATGCCAGAGGTAACACTGCTGAAAAGTCAGGCCAAACTGGGCAGGTTATATAGAACGAATGAAAAAGATAGCCACATAAGAAGCGGCAGCATCCATGATGGGAGGATGGCTCAGTTAACAGTGGCAAGATAAAAGGTTAATGGTGGTGGCAGGTTAATGCGATGCAGACATTTCAGGGAACAATAAAGACATGAACTTTTACCTCTAGCATGCCCCCGGTTTCCCAGGAAGTAAGAAAAGCAAGCTCAGCACCAGTCGCGATGATCCTAACTAAGAGGATGCGGCCTGTGTATCTGCATGAATGCACGCACAGTCTGTCTCTCCATAATGAACATGAGCTGTTTTGAAAATTAGTGCAAAATATGGCACTCATAAAGGGGCACAAGGAACTCCTCATTGGTCTAAAGAGCTATTAATGCTTTTTCAAATGCTTTATTTATATATTATTATATATTATTCTTTATTTTGGGGGGTATCAAAGTGCCATCTCAACATCCATTTAGTGCTTAATCCTCTCTTTCAGTTACTATCTGGATTTGATTGGGTTCAAAGAAAAAGCATGACCATCGGACTAAAGCTTGTATTTAGGAACTGCGTAGGCCCAAGATACAAACTGACCTGACCTTAAAAACAACAACAAACCCACAAACAAACAAAAAATTCCTCAAACAAACCCAACCACCCAACAACCTCTTTAATATATCGCCCAGGAAGCAGGACAATGAGAAAGTGACCTCAAGGATGGCTTCCTGACTTTCCCACTGGTGGCTGCTAGATTAGCTGTCCCCAGCATACCAGGGCAGGGCAGGTGGCCAGAGGAATGCGTGTGGCCTAAAATACCAGTGGGTGATCTGGGGACAGATGGGCACAGTTTCCAAAGTTAGGTCTTTGATAGATAGCCTTACCGCTGACTTCCTCTCAGACAGCTGCTGATACCCCTTTCCAAAGGGTAGTAGGGGAAGGGTTGGGAAGGGGAATGTCCTAGCCTTGTACCAACTACCTCTTCAGCAGAAATGGTAGGAAGAAGCTAAGTTCCCGGAGAGCAAGTGGTTCTGAAAATTGCCAGGTCTTTGCTTCCTTCTCAGGCTGTTCCTGACATGGCAGATTTAGCAACTTACATTAGGACTTAGACTGAAAGGAGCACAGGGTTTACGGGGTCCAACATGCCCTTGGTTATTAGGGAGAAGGAAAGCACCATGATCATGCCAGGGTCATTCTGGCAGCAAGGGAGGGCTTAGAAGCAAGGACTTCAGCCTACAGCAAGAACTCGTGTTCCAGGACAGGATCCAAAGCTACAGAGAAAATCCTGTCTCGACACCCCCCCCCCAAAAAAAAGAGCTGGTGCTACTAAGTCCCGAGTTCCTCCCCATGGTATTGGTGTCAAAGACAAGGTTCACTATCTGTCCAGGGTCTACTGTGCGCCAGCCCCTGTGGAGGTTTTGATGGACACTTCCATCTGTTGGAGGCAGATGATGTAGCCTCTAAATCAGCAGCTCTCAACCTGTGGGTCATGACCCCCTGGGGGGTCGAATGACACTTTCACAGAGGTCACATATCAGCTATCCTGAATATCAGATATTTGCATTATGGTCATTACAGTAGCAAAATTACAGTTATGAAGAAGCAACAACCATCATTTTATGGCCGGGGTCACCACAACTCGAGGAAGTGCACTAAAGGGTCACAGCGTTAAGAAGGCTGAGAGCCACTACTCTAACGCCTGTGTGAAGGGGCTAACCCCCAGGATTTCAGCAGTTGTCCCTAATTCAGTGTGACTGGTGACTTGTAAGAAAGGGTGACTGGCTCTTGCCATTAGTGCCAGCACTCAGGAGGCAGAGGCAGGAGGATCTCTATAAGTTCAAGGTCTGTCTGGTCTACTAGCAAATTCTCAACCATCCAGTGCTACTCAAGAAGATCCTGTCTCAAAAATAAACAAAAAATAATCCCCAGCAAAATAACAACAACAACAACAACAACAAAACAACTAAAGCCACAGTGTGCGCATGTGTGTATGTGTATATGTGTGTGTGTGTGTGTGTGTGTGTGTGTGTGGCTGTTCACCTTGATCACAGTCTTCCAGCCTCTAGGGTCATGAGGTTGTTGTTATTTCTGTTACTTAAATCACCAGGCTGTGGCACATGGCTATGGCAACCTTAGAATACACAGTTCTACCAGTAACCTCAATGGCAGAAAGCCCTGGCTTCCAGTGACAAAGAGAAAGCACTGGCTAGTGGAGGTCCACCAGCTAGCCCAAGGATAATAGTTAATAAGACCTATTAGAGCACAGCTCTCAAGGACTCTGAAACCTGGGGCTTGAACTTTGTTCCAAGAAGTGAGCCCACTCTGTGAGTGTGCTTGACAAACTACAAATGCTTGTTGAATGAACACAATGTGTTTTATTTTTGTTGTGGCTGATGTCAGTCCCTTCATAGGAAGCTGCAGACAAAGCTCTTAGAGACAGTATCCTGCCATGCTTGATGCTCTAATTCCAGGACTTGTCTTCCAGCTGGAGAAGGCTTTCTCTCTCTCTCTCTCTCTCTCTCTCTCTCTCTCTCTCTCTCTCTCTCTCTCTCTCTCTCT
>NC_022016.1:72621500-72639299 GCF_000317375.1 Microtus ochrogaster
TCCTTCCTTTCTTCCTTCCTTATTATTTATTTATTTAGTTTTTTGAGGCAGGGTTTCTCTGTATAGCCCAGGCTGGCCTTGAACTCACAGAGATCTGCCTGCCTCTGTCTCTCAAGTACTGGGATTAAAGGTGTGTGCCACCATTGCCCGTGTTTCAGATGGGTTTTTCTAATCTAACAGGACAGTATGGGATCAAAACTAAGGAAGCAAAGAAACATGTTTGTTTCCATTTACCACAAGGATGGGAATGAGTGGGGGCAAAATACTAAGTCTCTCCCAGCCTGTGAGTGCTAGTCCTGGATGATCCTGCTAGCTCTCAGGTTCTAGGTGACATTTTGGTGAACTTCCCTGCTTACCGACAAGCAGTACCACCCCATTCAATGTTGCTAGTCCTTGCCTATTTCAGCCTTCCTACACTCTGCTTCATCTTCCCTAAATGTGACTCATTCCTTAGATGGTGGCTCAGTCACTTCTTCCTCTGGAAGGAAGGTCTTCTCAGTCTGAACCAGCGCCTGCCATTACAGGATAGGTTAGCTGCATGGAAGCTACTTAGATCATCCCCAGCTCCAGACGCTGCCTGGTACTTGGTGAACTCTTGGCACATATTGGGCATAAATGTCGGTACACACTCTTTTTACATCTTAAAAAGGCTTTATTTTATTTAATTTTGTGTGTGTGCATGTGCATGCATGCACGGATGTCTGAAGAGTGAGAGGTGGCAGATCTCTATGGAGCTAGAGTTCCAGGTGGTCGTCAGCTGCCGAACATGGTGCTGAGAACCAAATTCCTGTCCTCTGGAAGAGGAGTGCACTCATTCTTAACCACTGACCCATCTTTCCAGTCCAGGGGTGTGTTCTTTGCTCTGCCACTTGCTTTTTGTCTTACAATGTGTACCATAACTTTAAATCACACGGTTGGTTAGCTTCTGACTATGCATCTCTCACCAGTGAAGCTCATTCTATTGTTTTGGCTGTCATTGCTTTCCCAGCACCAAGGTGGCATTTTTAAAAAGTATGAGTTTGGTAAAATTAAAATGAAAGAACTGGAGAGACCAGGCAGTTTGGGTTCATACCGAGGGAGGGACAGCCAAGCCCATTTCCAGCTTTTGAAAAGCCTCCTCCCTGCCATTCATTGCCGGCTTCATTGAGAATCTTGAGTTAGGCAATACACTCACAAGGTTGTGAAAGTGTCCCAGTCTAGGGAACTGGCAGGCTCTAAACCCAGTAGCGATAGCGAATTCGGAGTGATTAATGCTGTGATCAGGGTAGGAGACAGTTCCATGCATGGGCACAGTGGCCTGTGATGAAAGCCAGCTGAAAGGTCAACGAGAGTGGAAGGGAAGCCACGTGGAGGCACAAACGTTGAACGAAGCCTAGGCAGAGACAGTGAGGGAAGGGCAGTAGCCTAGCGTGAAAAGGGAGGTTCTCTGAGTGTTCCCAGGGAAGAAACCAGAGGCTGGGAGGTGCACTGCCAAGGTGGGCTGGGCCTCCACAGGACGCTCCCTAGACCTCCGTGAAAGGAGGGGCAGGGCAGGTTGTCATTCTTATCAAGCTAAGCTTTTGTCCCAGGCTTGGGCCCAGCTCCTTTGATCCGCAGCAAGGCCATTGTTTCTCTAGCAGTGGCCTCTCCTCTTGGGGCAGGAAAATGTGGGCTTTGTTCCTAGACTTTTATCCAAGTATTGCCTTAGTGGGGACAGGCTGGGAGGGGCTCCACGGAGGAGCCAGTCGGAGGCAGCAGAAGGACAAGGGCATCCCCTGTCTCTGCCCTCTGCCTTGTGTGGGTTGCACCGGGCTCTCCGGAATCCTTCTGCTCAGCACAGAGCAGGCTGTGTTGGGGGTGGGGAAGGAATTATGGGCCGACACATTCCACTTCTTTATTTTGGAAAAATTGCCTTTGTCAACAGTGTTTCCAGACTGACCATAAAATAAATCAAAGACAGCGAGGCCCAATGATAACCTAGGTTCAAATCTTGACTCAGCCACCATTTGTGTTGCCTTGGGAAGTGCATTTTGCCTTTCACAGTCTTGTGCAAGGCAACAGTAGCCTATAAGAGGCACCTTCTTTGCAAAATCCAGAAGGTGTTATCTTTACTATGTAGAAAGCTTTGAGACTGATTATTTCATGCATTTATTAGTTCATTCATTCATTCATCCACCCATTCATTCAACATTCACCTATTAAGCTGCTTCTCTGTGTTAGGCACTGTGATAGGAGCTAAGGAAATATTTAAAAATGAAATATTTGTTTGTGCTCCCCCCAGTGGAACTTACCAGGGAAGAAAGACACTAAATACCTTCTTGGGGCTGGGAGTGTAACTCAGGGGTGGAGTGCTTTTCCTGGGCTTGAGGCCCTTAGTGTGATACCCAGCAATGAGGAAAAAAAATGTACGAAAGAAGAAACACAGATTGCAAGAGACAGTAGCATGTCACTGAATCTTGGAAGGAGTCAGAGGAGGGTCCCAGGAAAGTGGCACTCATAATGACATTTGAAAGTTGTGCCTAGGAGGAGCCTGGAGAGTGGGAAATGGGCTACAAATAATAGTTTCTGCTCCCCTGCCCTGGTCAGATCCCTCACCGATACCTGCTACGTTTTGCTAGGGTGAAAAGCTCTTCCCTCCCTCCCTAAGGAGCTTAACTGGTAAGAAATGGAATCTGGAAGTGGCTTCTGGGGACCTGGAGTCTGAGGAAGAGACCTACAAGGGACAGACCAGAGGACAGTGGTGACACTTTCCCCTGTGTTTGCCTGAGGCGTTCTAGGGCTGTGCTACTTCAAGGTGAACTCTTGGCTATGCTTACTAAGCTGAATCTAGAAGAAAAGGGGAAGTTGCCTTTGCAAAGGGCAAGCAGCCGGCTTTGCACACTGATGGAACCATGGTGAAGGGCTGTCAGCCTTTGTCAAACTGAAGGAGGCAGCCTCCAAGACTGGGAAAGGCAGGGTAGTGTTGATGCTCAGAGTCTGTGAGCCTGGGTGGGTGGGCGGAGCTGTTTACTTGGATCTTGTTCTGTCTTTGCACCAAGGCTATTGAAAAAGAGCATCAGGATTGGTCCTTGCCCTCTCTCATGGGAGGAGGCGGTACTTTCACTCCTATATTTTGCAGATGAGAAAGTCAAGTTTCAGAGAAGCCAAATAATTTACATGAGGCCACAGAGCCAGTAAGAGGTAAAAATGGTCTTCGTAGCTAATCCCTTAAGACTTTAACCATAGTCTTTCCACTGTATGATGCTGCTAGCTGGTTTTTGAAGACTATTTCTCTTTGACTTTTTTTACATATACCAAGTTTCCCTTTTCTCTAGTGTGCTTTACCAGGCCTGCCTGGAGATGCCACTTTACCGTGTCTGCATATGGTCTGCCCTGTGATGTTTGAGGTAAGGATGAGGAGATGGAGGCTCAGTGTGGCAGGTGGGGCCCTTGATGTCACTGAGCAAAGACACCAGAGAGCTGGGGGAGCTGCTGTACCTCCTACCATTGTCTTGAGTCCCAGGTGGGCTCTTCAGGTATCCACTGATCTTATTGCCCTCCCTCTAGACCTAAAGTTAAAATCCCAAGTGCAAACTTTGTTTTCTTACAAGGCACAGGATCTTCCCTTTGTTCCTGACTTTTGATACAGTCAGCAGCCAAAAAAATCCTTTTTCCTGAGGCCCTTCATTCTGAGAAGGGTGGTTGGACATGCCCTTTTTTTTTTTCCTAGAGCTCCCACAAAGAATGCTGCGTGTAATATGAAACATGTGTGCTTATCGCTGGAGCACCCCACTCTGTGTCCTTATCCCGCACAGCTAGGAACACCTTCGGAAGGATCCTTGAGGAGAGGTGGAAGCCGTGCACCCTGACCACTACTTCCTGTAGGTAGAGCCAAACCCTGAATTTCTCTACACTTGTCTTATTCCTTTCTCTCAAACCTTGGCTAATCTTCTTTTCTATTCTTGCAAAGAATGAAGGAGCCCGTATTCAAACTCAGGTAGGTTTGAAGTGAGCTCGGAAACACACATAGCATGGCTTTCCCTTTCAGTGGAATAAGTCAAAGAGATGGATAACTGATCAACCGTTCTGTCTCCCAACTCTGCGCAACAGGTGCAGTGTGTTGGAGTAAAGAATAAATGTATCTTGATGGGAGACCCCATATTGGGTGTATTTCTGGAGAATTCTGGAGCTAAAGGAAACACTTTGCTTCCCATTTTTTTTCTATTATGAAGACGTGGGGTTGTCTGGCTCTGTGGTCCTTGAACTTGAAGGTGCATTAGCGTTACCTACTAGGCCTCTCCAAGCACAGACAGCTGGCCTTGTTCTCTGAGTATCTGACTCTGGTAGGCCGGGCAGGAGAGAAGCTTAGCATAGTAGCAATAAAGAAATAGTGTGAGACCAATGTATTGATGCTGGTGTTCGTTGAGGATCTGGTAGGAGGTGGGTGTGTGGTAAAGAGAAAGTAGGATGGACTTGGAGAGGTTGTAGCGAGTGAGTGAAATCCTGAGTGAATTCATGTTGTTGACACAGACATGACTGTGGGAGTGTGGAAGCCCTCACCTGGTGGGGCTCAGAGGGACGGCAGAGCCTTCCTCAGGGTCTGAGTGTGAATGCGGATAGTGTTGCAGAAAATGTCCCACAGACATGGTTCTTCCTGAGGTTATCTAGATCAGCCTCCTGGACTCAGCTGTATACTATAACCTCTGCATGCTCAAATTTTTCTAATAACCCTGCCTCCCTGCTCAACTGCATATAATGAACATGCTGAACTTCCAGGGTGCTGTGGCTTCTGCAGCAGAGAGCCTAGTCCACCTGACCTTAACTTGTCTGTGTGTCTGTGTTTGTTTTCTCTTTATCCCCTTGTTACCACTAGTCAGGATTCTGGGGCCCAAGCCATGCAAGCGGCAGCAGTAGGTCATTCCTACCCCTAGCCTGTTTAGCACTATGCTGGGGTGATGTGCAGAACTCGAAAGAGAGGCCCTGACTTTGTGCAATTTATTGCGAGGGAGAGAAAGGCATAGACAAACAATTTCATCCATGATTTGAGCTGGAATTTGGGGAAGGGGGAGTCACGGGCTGCAGAACTCACCGCAACAAACTGAACTGAAGGGAGCTGGAGGCTAAGGCCAAAGAGGGAAAGCCATAAAGCTGAGGCCTGAAGGAAGGAGACAAAGGAAGATGAACTGCGCCATGACACATTTGAGGAACTGAAATCATCACGGGAGGGTGCACCATCCAGGTGGCCTTGACTGTTGCAGGAGAGTGAGGCCAGATTTCACACAGGTGGGGGGCCGGGGGCGGAGGCTTTGCTGAGAGAGTGGTGGCGCAGGGGAAGTGGGAGATCAGCTAGCCCTCGCTGAGTGAGGCGAGAAAGTAACAGAAAGTGAAAGTGTAGATGGGACTGGCCATCCCACAATGTGACACAGTTTAAAGACATTGCCAGAGCATGAGACCACCGTCCTCAAGACGGCCTTCTGGGACACATCAAAGATGGGAGGTGAACGGAAGAAGGCTGTAGGTGAAGGGCAGCCCGACAGCCTGGCCTGGTGGATCTATGAAGACAGTGACAAGTGACCTTGCCAAGCTGACTGCCCACATCCTTCTCAAACCCAACCCTCAGCGGATGAGGGCCATTTCCCCATATTCCAGGATAGTAAAACCAGCAGAGCCCGTCATGGGGCTCACAGGAGGCCACAGAGCCACATGGCGTGGTCATCTGTCCTCCCTGAGGAGTGACTTGTCTCCTGTCTCCCAGGATCGCCTGTTTCTTTGCCCAAAGCACCACCAACACAGGAACTACCCTTGCCCTTCTTGAGCAGCCACTTGCCGTGTTGGGAACATTTGTATGCTTATCTTGTCCTGTCCCTTGCCAGTGATGGCCAAGGATGGTGACAGGTGGGATGCTAGAGAGAAGTGAGGTGAAGCCCCTGGCCTCAGCTCCCATTGTGAGATAGGACCTCAACCCAATGTTTGATTTCAGATGTGTAGAATAAACAATAGCACTGGGCAGAGAAGGCTTAGAAATCAGATCCTCTGCTCGAGGGTCAGTGTTCCGAGTACTTGATATACATGTCTAGAGATTCCTACCTCCTTGTGTTCCAGCTTCTTTCTGAGCACAGCTGACTCCTCTGTCCATCTTGACAACGTGGCTGAGAATCCCTGCCTGTGTTGGTCTCTATATCCCACTCATTTGTACCCACCCTGTAAGAGAAGTTAACAGTTTCCTGTTGTTGTTTTCCTTTGAGACAGGGTTCCACAGTGTTGCTTTGACAGGCTTAGAGTTGGTCATGTAGACCAGGCTGGACTTGAACTCACAGGGATATGCCGACCTCCTTCCCCCAAATGCTGGTATTAAAGGCATACATCACTAGGCCCAGCCAACACAGTCTTTCCTAAAAGATGGCTTCCCAGGCATTTTGAAGATTATTCTGAATATGAAGAAGCAGTTCTTTAACGGATCTCTGACTCTTCAGTGGCAGGCACTGCACAGCACACACAGGTTCTGTGGTCCGTTGTTGTTGGATATGTGCAAATAAATGAGTCTTGTGTTGAGGTGCATTTCCCCACAGTTGTCCTGGGAGTCCTACCCTCAGTATTAGCCCTGAGGATGGTGCGAGAGAGAAGGGAGGTCCCATAGCTAGCCAACCAGAAGCCAGCCTGAGAGCTCAGCGCTGTGCCCCAGCCAAAAGGCTACAGCTATCAATAGTCCAGGTCTTTGTACAGAGTTCACGTTGTTCTCTCTAGATCAGTCCTGGAACAATGGCAGGTTGCTAGCTGCTTGGCAAGACTCACAGTCCACCCCGCTCCACACCAGGATTCAAGCTCACATTACTAGTTCAAATTCAGTGTATGTCGCTCTGCCATGCTATTATTTATTTCTTAACCTCCTTAGTGAATCACCACGTTCTGACCAATGAGGCAGCTATAAGAAGGTCCGAGAAGGGGAGGGTAGAAAGGAAGATAACAAACACTGCCTTTCTCTTCCACATCTTCCTTGGTCTTCTCCTTTACATCTTCTTTCTTTAAAAATCAGAATGAGCCTGGAGGTGGTGGCACACACCTTTAATCCCAGCATTCGGGAGGCAAAGGCTCCCTGTGAGTTCGAGGCCAGCCTGGTCTACAGAGTGGTTCCAGGACAGCTAAGGCAGTTACACAGAGAAACCCTGTCTTGAAAAACTAAACCAACCAAACAAACAACTCAGAATGAGACACAATGCCAGATCTTGGACTATGAACCTTGAGGGTTTGTGTGTGCTGAGAATGAACAAAAAGACAGAACAAAAAGAAGGGATTTGGAATTTGGCTTCCCAGAGGCCATTGGGCCCTAGATTACTCACCTTTTACACGTGGAGAAAAAAAAAAAGATTCCTGCCTGTCACTTTATTTATTGCACTTAAATTTTCTTATTTTATCCACTTATTTTTAAAATATTTTCTTAATCCTTTGAGGGTTTCAAACAGTGAAATTTGATTATGTTCACCCCCAAACTCCACCCCTTAACTCTTCCTAGACAAACTGTGTGTGCTCATGTGTGTCGTGTGTATGCATAAGTGCAGATACCTAGAGAGACCAGAAGAGCTGGAGGTACAGGCGGGTGCCTGGAAGAACTGAACTCATGACCTCTGCAAGAGCAGCACACGCTTTTAACCCTAAACCATCTCTCCAGTCCCAATAATTCTTTTCCATTTTTCTTTCTTTTTTCTTCTGCACTCTCCCTTCCTTTCTCCTTCCCTCTTTCAATCCCTTTCTTCCTCTCTCTGTCCCTCCTTTCAGGGTCTTACTATGGCCTAAAACTCCAGCCTTTCCAGTCTTTGGATCACAGGTGTGAGCCTCCACACCTGCTGTAGGTCACTATAACTGGTTTCTGCTTATTTATCAGACCATACAGTGAGTTGGGGAACCCAGGCTCCAGGTTGGATGGGCTAGGAAGATGTGCCTGCCTCCTGGCTAAGGAGGCTTCTGGCAGGTCCCTCAGCAGTCGTACCCCCCCCCCCCAGTTCCATAGGAACCGCATGGCCTGGGGGACCAGACGGGTGCTGGAGATGGGTGGACATTAGACTCAGTCTCAGCTGATTATACTAAGACATGAATGAGCTGTGGAGAGCCCACATCTGTGTTACACCTTGAGGCCATTTCAACTTTCCACATGCATGTGTGCTTGGTGGCAATTCTCTTTCTCTTTTCCTTATTGTTTAGGTAAGAGGCACGCGGTCAAATCTGGGAAATTTTTTCTTACTCTTTTCTTAATAGCTTCAGCAAGCAAGCACTCCCCTCCTCTTGCCTGTGATCATTGCTGAGTGACAGTGGAATTTGGAGCTAAGGGAAACAGTTTTACATCGTCAGACTCGTACACACTGGCTTGTGGCCCTGATGTCTCTCAGGCATTGTAGTAGCTGTGCTGGGCCCTCGGGTTGCACCTCTTGTTGTTGATGGACTATTGCTACCAATGACCCCTTTTTCCTTCTTGCAGCTACAAGTATCTTAAGAGAAACAGAACCAGACCTCACATTAGGTTGGGAAACAACTGCCTAAGGTCATACCGCAGGCATAACTGTAGCCCTGTAGACTCCCAATCTTCTCTCATAATGAAAAACACATATTTTTTTCCTTCTATAGTGCATGGGTTCATCTGGAGAATGAAGTGAGATCCATGGTATTGGGATAAATGGAGGCAGGCCTGTGAAGTTCAGAAGAAATACTTCTGCCCCTGTGGCTTGATCCCAGGCTACCAACTCGCTCTCTGTGTATCCATGCACTGGCCGATTCATTTGCTCACACACCAAACTGACCAATGGAATCAATGCAGAGAGTTCCTGCCTGCAAGCTGCCCCCATTCTTAGTGGGGCCACAGGTAATACACAGATGTGAAGACACTGGGGTAAAATAGCAGCTATACAAGTGAGCATCAAGTGCCTTGAGGGGAGGGGACCTCTCTCTAATACTCCCTCCCTACCCAATGCAGCTGTGCCACTGGTTTTGCGTGTCCAGTGCTCTGCCGTGGTATTTGTATTCGTTAACCAACACACTTCTTACCCTCCCCACCCCAAGAAGGTGTAGTCATTTCCATTTTACAGCTGAGCAAACAGGCTAAGAGATGAAAGGGGACTTTCCTGAGGTCAGAAGGTCATTGATGCTGGAATCTAGGCTTGCTGCTAGGGCTCGGGTTCTTGAATCTGCTCTGTACACATGCATGCTGGAAACTCTTTTGTTAGGTGACACTTTAGCTGCATTTTGAAAAATTAGGCAACTTGGTTGGCTGGTCACAGCAAGCACAGTGTGGTTGGAATCACTGAGGGTGAGGCTGTGATTCTGAGGCTGGGAATCACTCCAGGTGAGAGAGAAGAGCTAGGGCAAAGACAGAAGCTCAAGACAGCAGACTGTGTCTAAGAACAAGTAAGGGGACGTGGATCCTTCTCATCGGTCTTAATAAAGAAGTCACAGTGCCTTCGTCTCCTTTCACAGTTAATCTTGTGGCCGGGACAAAGTACCGCAAAGAAACAGCCCAAGGAGGTGAGTTTCATTTCGGCTCATGGCTTCAGAGGGATTTTAATTCATCATAGTAGGGAAGGCATGTGTGGGAGGCTCCTCACCTGGCACAGACGAGCAGATGGATTGCCCAGGCTGGAACAAGAAGCGGGTATGACCTCGCAAGCCCACCCCTAGTGACCTGCTCTGCCATTCAGGCGCCACCCCCTCTAGCATCCATGGTCTTCAAAATAGCATTGCAAGCTGAGGATCAAGCTCCCAAAATACGAGGCTGTGGGGACAGCTTAGCTGGAAACCATGGCATCTCATGATCTACCTCCCAGAACCATGACCATATCATGATGTATCTCTTATTTATACACTAAACCGCCTTTGCCACTCTGCTGAGGCAACAGAAAGCAGACTGAAACACAAGGCAGGGTTGGGCGGTTGCGGGAGATCTTCCTGCCCAGTGGTTGGTTGAGTAGAACAGCCTGCTGTTGGGGCAGTTCTGTTTCACTCTTCCCCTTTCCAACCCGTGTTCTCACTTTCTGTGTGTGCTCATTGAACATCCACCATGGGAGCCTGGGACTCTGGGAGATGCACGCAGCAGCGGAACTGCCCTCTGCCTAGCAAATGTCTAAGGCGGACGGGAGGCGGTGAGACACACTGGCGGACTTCCTAGTTAATCATCACAGAGGGCACCCCAGCCGCAGAGTGGTCTAGGGCTGATACCCATCTCTAGGAACACAGAGGTGGCCAAGTGCAGAAGCACAAACATAGAGATTAGCAGCCCTGTTTCTGAGAAGCCACAGTTGAATTATTGAGAGGAAGTTGTGAGGTGATGCTAACACGAAGCAAGCAAGGCGCTGTGGAACACCGAGGAGGGAGAAAACACCACGGGCTTCACCTGACATTTGAGCCTGCCCTTCATCCCAGTCAGTATGGTCACAATAGTGTGTCATGTACAGGATCTTTGAGGGAATACCTCTTTAAAAAATATATACGTATATATGTGTACTACGGATACATATATATATACTTCATAACTGTGTGTGATCCATACAAGGAACCCTATTTCTCTTTTGAAGAAACTGAGGCCCAGAGAAGTGAAATGACTTGCCCAAGGTCATTTCAACACAATTTGGGAACAACTCAACTTTTAAGGCCCAAGTTCTTTCCAAGAGAGCTCAGTGCTTCTGCAAATAGCGCAGAGCAGGAGGGAAGGATGGATTCCATGGGCCTGTGCAAGTCTACCCTCACATCCTTTGTTGGACCAAGGCCTGGAAAGTGCCATATCCTGCTGTGTCTCTTCAGCCTTGTGGATGGTCTCTGGGCTCTGGAATAATCCAACAGGGAGATTTAGTTACGCGGGTTGCCTGGCCTCTCTGTAGGAGAATGGATTAATCCTCCGAACTTTCCCTGATGAGAGTGGGCCTCTGAGCCCTGCTTAGGGGTCTCTGAAATGTAAATGGCAGCAGTCACCCCGAAGCTTGAAGCTTTCTCTGCAGAGGCGTTGATGTTCAGGGCTCAGATAGGAAGAGGGACAAAGCTCCTGGCCTCAGGCACTGAGGCGTGCAAAAGTAGGTGGGGAGTTTGAAGTCCTGCAGGCATACACACAGACAGAACATTGTATACATAATAATAAACAAATAAATAAATATTTAAAAAAAAAAGAAAAGAAAAGGGAAGGAAAGGGCATGGCCATTGAAGGTGTGCCTGTGTTGAGGGCTTTACAAGCACCTGAGAGGAAACATTACCCTAAGGATCCAAAGGCCTTGCAATATATTAGCTATGATGTCATTGATGCTACGGATCGGTCACCTCTCTACCATTTCTCTTGCTGGAATACCAATCTCTTTCAATGACACTGAGGGTGGGTGGGGGGCATCCTGCCCAACCCCCCTACAAGCCTATTACTTCTGGTTCACACGCAGAAAGGAAGTTGCTCAGGGGTCAAGCAAGGTCACAGAGTTAGTCAGTAGTTCAATAGAACTTAAATTTAGGTCTTGGACTCCAGGGAAGTGGCAGGGGATGGAATACTTCTAAAGCCACTGAATCCCTAAGAGGAAGCTGGAGTTGATGGGGGTCGGTGCAAGTTTGACGTTTGGCGAAGTTTATTGCTTGTGTGCAGGGAACAGGGGCCTTTTTTCCCACCCAGGGATGTGAAAGCAGCTCCCTGAGATGCCTACAGCTCTCATTTCTTCCCCAGGAGCCAGTCTGTTGCTGGCATTGGAGGGCAGAGGCCATCCCTCACAGAAAGACCACTTTCTTCCAGGAAGCTGGGCTTGCAGAGCTGTGGCCTACCTGGCCCTCGCCATGGAACAGACTGCACCAGGAAATCAGTGGCCTCACAGTCAGGGAGCCACTTCTGTGTGGCTCCATTTGGAATGATTATAAATCCCCTCAGTACCTGTCATGGAGTGCATCGTTATTTTAGTAAAATAGTTTGGATATAGACAGTGTTCTGTCATTTAAAGGAATGGTGATTATTTTCCCCAGGATTTTATGCTCCATAGAGTGGGTTCCTTCTAATGCTCATAGGCTTTAGCGATGGGACACCTCCAGGTTCTAAATTATATTGTAGAGTGCTGAGTCTGTGAAGTTGGGGGAAGGCTAAGTTGCCGGGGAAGTAGAAGAAGGGTGTCTCTTTAAAAGGGAATGACATCAGCCTCCTGAGCATGGGGCTGCCCTTGCCAAGGGCCCTGGCACATACACTGAGCCCTCGGATCTCTCTGGATCACTGGCTTCAGAGTCTCTCATTCCAGACTAATCCTGGCACTTGCTAGATGTGTGACATTGGTCAGGCACTTAAGTTTGACCTTCCTAGCAGTCAGTCCAGTTTGCTTCCCAAACTGAGGTGGTAAGGTTCTGGGTGAAACATGGTACTGTGCTAGGTGAAGTGACATCAACCAATCAAAAACCATGACATTCGCTAGTGAAGCACCTGCTCTGCTAGAGCAGTAGTGACATTGGGGTGTGTGTGCACGTGCGTTCTGGTGGTGACAGAGGAGGTGGCTGGGGGAAATGGTGATGGTGTGATGGTAGTGGTAACAATACTGGTGATGGAGGCACAATGACAGTATTTGGCTTCTGGGAGGACTGAATGTGTACACAGAAATGATGACATGATATTCATATCACAGCCAATGTAGCTATGGAAGAAGAGAGACAGTCAGATGCTCTTGGATATTCAGGCTCTGTCTTGGGCTACTGTTGACTGGCTATTTTCTTTTGGTGCCTTTCATGTATACTCGAAAGAAAAAAGAAATATGGTAGACAACTTTCTCCTATAAAATGGGAATAGCATCCTGTCCCCAAGAGCACTGCTACAGTGATCACAGATGACTGTATTTCGAGCCACTCAAGGTCTAGTGATGAGCTATTAGGTTCATCAAAGGCATCACCCGGAGAAGAAGACATTGCTCGCTACCACTAAACCTGCTCTCTGAAAGTTGCTATTAAGAAGGCCAGAAGACTAGGCACAGAGCAAGGGAAAATATTTACAAAACACAATGCTGATAAAGAAGTTATATCCAATGTAGACAAAGAACTTGCAAACTCAATGATAAGAAAACAATTTAATCTAAATAGACCCCTTATCAGCGAGATATAAGCCAGGCAAATACTTTTGTGGGTAGAGGAACAACACGATTTGTCACCAGGGAGTACAGTTATCACCACCGTGACCGTGCGGTGCCTTGCAGCTGTGCCTTGCAGCTGTGCGGAGCCCAGGCCAATGTGGAGCAAGAGTTTTCAGACTTCCTTTATGAATGAAATTTGTGCTCCTAACATTTAGCTACCGTGGAGCCCAAAGAAGCCAGAGGTCAGAGAGTTTGGAACTGGTTTTTAGTTCATTCAAGGTTTTTGAGCTTCTAACTCAAGCAAAGGTCCCACCTAGTTGTGAATCAGAGTTCTGCTCTCTGGAGGCTATTGTCAGTAGGTGTGCCTAGTTGTCAGACCTGTGCTCCTGAAATAGGGAAGTTGGTTCCTACCTAAAGCAAAAGTCTAAGGATCCAACTAAGTTCCAGTTCCCTTTATGGAAATAACTTGGGATTCCACCCAGGGAGTGAATTGCCTACAGAGTGTTTGGTCTAGGGCGTGAGCAATGAATGTACCCCATGACTTTCAATTTGTGTGTTAATGCAGTTCTTTTGTTCCACTCCTACTTTTGAAATCAGGGGTATAACAAGCTGTTGGAAATTAAACACAGGCCAGTTTTTAGTACTCACTGAAATTCCCTCCCGATGCTAGCCTGTATGTTTCTGCGGTTTATTATTTTCATTCGCGTCTTCATTCTTTACTGTATTTCTAAATTCCCATGCCTCCACTCTGGAAGAGGGTATTTTTGTCAAGGCTGGCCCCTGATAAGCTACGAAGAAAAGCATGGCTGTTTCTTACTATTTACTTTAAATATACTCTCACTCTGGGGGTAGCAATTGTATTTACAGATATGTCTTAGCTGGTTTAAAACCTGCCTGAACTACATACTAGTGTTATACTTTACATGGGAAAACGTCCACAAAACGTCTTGCAAGAAGCAAACAACTAGAGAAATTGTGACATGTGTACAATGAGATATTATTTTATGGTTTTTAAAACTAGGGAACTATCAAGCTAAGCTATGAAAAGACAAAGTTAGGTTACGGTATGTGTTGCTAAGCAAAGGGTTGTCGTCTGAAATGGCCACAGACCAATTCCACCTCTGTGCTAGTCTAGAAACACCACAGAGAGAGTAAAAGAGTCAGCGGTTTCCAGGGGTCCAGAAGATTGGATCGTAGGTATTTTAGAGTGGTGAAATGATTGTGTATAGCTGGAAGTTTGTGTACACTATGGCATGCGTTTGCTTATTAAACTAAGTAGGACAGAGCTAAAGTATCATGTTTTAAAAGTCATCCGGAAGACCAAAGATTTATTATACAATGTGGAAAAACAATATAACTCAAGATTTTTTTTTTAAAAAAATTTATTTATGTTGTGTGTATGAGTGTTTTGCCTGCATGTGTCAAGTATTTGCCTGGAGCCGCAGAGGTCCCTGGAACTGGAGTTAGGGATGGATGTGAGCTGCCTTGTGTGTGCTAGGAGCCCACCCTGATTCCTCCAGAAGAGCAACCAGTGCTCTTAGCGCTGAGTTATCTCTCCAACCCCCACAAACATAGAATTATTTCAATGTATGCAAACATCGCACTGAAAGGACTAGAGGAACACATTGATGACTTGAGTAATTTTGCTGATGAATGAATGGAATGGAAGGCAAAGTGAGTTCTGTTCAAGTCCTTGCTCAGGCTTCACTCTGGAAAAGTCCAGCACGGGCTCGTGTTTGGACGGCTGCCCTTCTGCTTGTGGTGATATTTTGAATCTTTTGATATTTTGGCTGGCAGAATAGGTTACTAGGAATAGGTCTTTGGAGGATAACCTGCCCCTCATTTTGGCCTCTTTTCTGCATTCTGGTCTACAGCATATGAGAGCTCCCACAATCTCCTACAGACAGAGATTGTGAGCCACCATGTGGTTGCTGGGAATTGAACTCAGGACCTTTGGAAGAGCAGGCAATACTCTTAACCACTGAGCTATCTCTCCAGCTCCTACAGACAGAGATTGAACTGCTTCTCTGTGATATGCCTTCCTCACTGTGGTGGATTGCTCTGAAACTGAGCCAAAATCAGTCCTTCATACCTTAAGTATTTATTAAATCCTTCACACATTCAGTCGGTCCTGTCAGGGATCTTCTCAGAGCAATGACAAAGGGACCGATACAGAGAATTGGCATCAGAGAAGTGTTCTGTTGCTGTGTTTAAGCATGGGAACTAGATTGTGGGAAGTTTGGAGATACAGGCTAGGGAAGATCTGGGGTATTATTAGCAGAAATGAGTATGCCCTGCTGTTGGGAGTTTGAAGAACAGAAATGTGGAAAAAGTCAAGATAGCACAACGTGTAGGCTGCGGCATGGTTGTTACTCATTACATTTAGTCAGCTTTATAGTAAGAAGGGAGAGCAAAGAGCAGGGTGGAGAAAATTGAAAATCATACTGTTTGGTGAAGAAAGAAACCTGAAAGTGACTGAAGTTAGACAATGCAAGTGAAGATAAAATGTCTGTAGTTGCTAAGGAGAGTAGTGTCATTAAAGAGAATCCCAGTGCTTTGTAAGAAGACAAAAAGACCCTTCTCCCACCAAAGGCTCTTGGGTATAATATGCCAACTGAAGTAGTGACTTGTTGGGAAGGGATTGCCTAGAAAATGTTTTTCCATCTCCAGCCATCTAAATACCCAAAGGCTATCGCAGTCATGGTCCACAGGAGCCAGGCTACACCGCATGCTAACTTGATGCTGTCTGCCGAGTTCTGGTGTTGCCGGCCTGTAGAATGTAAGAGGCATGAGAAAAGCCATCGAAGTCAGGCAATGTGCAGGGTATTCCTGAGTGGGGAATGTATAAAGCTTTAAGTGGGGAGCCTTGTTGCACTGGAGACCCTATTATATGTGTATATATGTGTTTGTGTATATATACATATATGTATATAAGCACACATATATATGACAAAAAACTATAAGGAGTATGTCAAATCAATGCAGAAGAGGATATCAATGGCTAAAGCTGGAGTAATTTGGAGAACAACATGGAGTCACACTGAATTATAATACAAAATATGAAAATTACTCCTTTGTTTAAATATTAATATAATTCAATAACAGGCAGAATAAACCAGTAAGGGGATATATATATATATATATATCCATATATATATATATATACACATTTTCTTGCAATCAAATTCCAAGTGATTTGTAGCTTTTCTGCCCCCGAGGTGCTAGAATGTAAAGTGGACCGTGTACAGTGACTTCCTCCCGGGGACTTTAGCATAGGAAGAAAGAATGAATGACATTTCAGTCAGGATTCCTCAAAAACACTTCCTCAGCTAGGCGATCAAGGTAGAGACAGTGCCAAGACATTTGGACAGCGTTTTCCCTTTTGGCTTTGGTTTGCTTGTCTTTTCCTTTTAAAGGCAGGGTCTTTGTACAGCCCAGGTGGACTCAAACCTCTACTCTTTCTACCTGAGCCTTCTGTGTCCTGAGTATTTCAGACACGTGCCACCATGCCTAGTGATAGTATATACTCTTTTCTGACTGTGATCACAGTATATAGCACAGGCTGGCCTCCAACTCACTGTGATCCTCCTGCCTCAGACTCTCAAGTGATGGGATCTCAAGTATGTACCACCATGCCTGGGTGACAGCATCACTCTTGATATGATGAGATCCAGTGACATGTCTATGGAAATGTCCCTTCTTCAAGCTCCAGACCCCAGCCTGTCTCATCATGTGAAGACATCAGACTATGTCTAATTAAGTGACAGTCTGCAACATATGTGACCAGTACTCTGTAAAATTCATAATAAAAAGGGCTGGGTGATGGGGGTGGATATCTTTAATCCCAGCACTTGGGAGGAAGAGACAGGTGGATCTCTGTGAGTTCAAGGCCAGCCTGGTGTACAAGAGATAGTTCCAGAACAGACAGGCTGATACACAGAGAAACCCTGTTTAGAAAAACAAAACAAAACAAACACAAAATTATAAAAAAGCAAGGATAACTTGAGTAATGGTCAGGTTAACTGGAGGCAAGGGACAGAACAAATGAACACATAATGGTATCCTGGAACAGAAAAAATGATAATTAGATTAAAAATTAACAATGGCTGGAGAAAGTGTGGACTCCAGTTAATAAAAACATACCAGCATTTGTTCATTAACTGTGACACGTGGCACATTACTGTGTATTGTCAATGTCTTGGAAAAGTGGATTTTGAACTATCTGTGAATTTTTTACTACCCTTTAATTTTCTTCTGTAAGTCTAAAACTATTTTAAAATGTAAAAAATAATTAAAAAATGAGATGATGCCATAAACATCGCTTGACAAGTAGTTCATATAAAATTATAATAAAACGATAGCTGGGTTAAGCTTTTATTTAAGCAAATTTCCCACAAGGAGAACATTCAGAGAAGTGCCCTCCTGAGGCCCATCTCCACAGAGGCTGAAATTCCAAGGCCACGGGTGCTGGCCAGTGCCAAGGCTTCAGAGAAGGGCGACTATTATTCCTCAAGAAGCAGGGGAAGGCACGCCCCTTCTGAAAGGGCAGAGGAAAACAATCATGGACTATGTGCAAGTGCTTCGTCTGCTCTGAGGGGTCTGGCTCATGGAATCGCCTAGCGGTCCTAAGGGGGGCGGCCAAACCATTCTTCCCAGAAAAGCTGAGGTTCAGAGAGGTTAACAACCCACCTACCAGGTCACTAATTGTATCTTTTTGTGGGGTATAATGTGGTTTTTTTTTTTGCTCTCTCTCTCTCTCTCTCTCTCTCTCTCTCTCTCTCTCTCTCTCTCT
>NC_022016.1:72639399-72647390 GCF_000317375.1 Microtus ochrogaster
GAGAGAGAGAGAGAGAGAGAGAGAGAGAGAGAGAGAGAGAGAGAGAGAGAATGTTAAAGAAAACAGTTGAACCAGAGGAGCTTGCCTCTGTCCTGTGACAATCAGTGTCAGTGTCAAGCAACCCATCCTTCTGTCCCCCCATCCTCCCATCTTCCCATCCTTCTTTTCCCTCCTCCCTTCTGTTTGAACCCAGGGCTTGTTCACATTAGATCCGTGCCCTACCACTGGGCTGTGGCATCAGCCTTCTGCCTGGTAATGTTCTTAATTCCGGAAACCCATAGAATGAGCATAAGAAACAGACTGATTTTTCTTAACTAAATAACTGGTTATTTTAATACGTATGAGTGCTTTACCTGCATATATGTCTGTACACCATATGAGTGCCTGACACCTATGGAGGCAGGAAGAGGGCATCAGATCCCCTGGTATTGGAGCTACAGCAGGTTGTGAGCCACCATGTGAGTGCTGGGAACCAACCATGGAGCCAACTTTCCAGGCCCTGGAATCACATTTTTGGATTGGGTGACTGGTAGGAGAGTCAGAAACATTGTTGAAAGAAGAGATGGCAGGGTACTGGAAGTCTAGTTAGAAAGAATAAATTCTAGTGTTTCACAGTGCACCAGGGTGACTCAGTTTACAACATTTTATACTGGAAGATTAGATTTAAAAATACAGAAGAGAGGGTTTTGTAAGCTTCAACCACAAGGAAATGGTAGCTGTTTAAAGAGGAGGTGGTTGGTAATTGCCTGGACTCAACCTTTACACCAGGCATGCATGTACCAAACAGGCGCAGTCACACTATATTCCACAAAGATGCACAGTTAGCACAGATAGATGAAGAAAGCAAAAACAGTATCTGGAGGACTTGGCCTTCAAAGGCCGTGGGAAGTTTTGGCAGGTTTGCAGAGGTCTCTGGGGTCAGGACAAAGGGGCGGGTGTGCCTCCTTCTTAACACACAATATTATTAACATCGCTCCTTGTCAGCCCCTTCCTGCCCTGCTACCCACTCATGCCTACTCCAATGCCCTGGTGGCCGCCCCAATCTGGGTCACTTCCTCAGGGAAACAGGATGTCTTCTCCAGGCTGGAGCCGGGTCCCCGGGGGTTTGGGGTGGGAAGAGACTGTCTGATGGATGAACACTGAGCTAGGCACCGGAGAGGAAGCCACATTTCCGGGAGCTGAGGAAGCTGCCATTTCCTTCTCCAGCAGGAAGTGGCCTTGGCTATTCTCAGCACCACGGCTTTGGCCTGTGGAGCAATGGAAATCACAGCCTGGCGCTGGCTCTGGCTTGCCTTCTGTAGTTTAACAATCTACCAGTCAAAATAAACGGTCTCCTTGGGTCTCCGGGGCATGGTTAAGGTAATAATTGAGAGAAAGAAGCCAGAGGCCTGCTGCAACACAAAGGCACTGGGAATCTTTTAAAATGTCAGTCTGGGCTTGGCTGCTGGGCCCTCATTAAATGGCATAATTGAAGCATTGAGAAGGCAAACAGACCTGGAGGTTCTGCAAGGGCTTCTCAAATACCCGGTCGATTTGGACAGGGATGCTGCTGGCGCGTTAAAAATAAGCAGGGACGTTATCGGGAAGCTGCGCAGGGCAGAAAAAAATGGCAACCGGAGAAGGAGTCAGGGACTCAAGGCAGACATGGACTCTGTCAGGCAGCTAGTTCTGACGAGCTCCCAGCACTGTAAGCTCTGCTTCCCCCTGCTGAAGTGACCTCATTTACCTGGCAGACTTTCTCTGTGTCACAAAGATTCCGTCTCTCCTTTTATTTCCCTCGCATTCACTGTTTCCAGAGCCTGGGAGCTTCAATCCCACTTCCTTATTCCAGCACCCATTTGCAGCCTGGAAGCAGTCGGTTGCCCTGGAGACTGAACAGGGAAAGGGCAGACTTACATTCTGCTAACAACCAACAAGTAACCACAAACAAACACATTGGAGCCTTTTGTTTTGATGGGGACAATGGAGGAAATAACCTGAATGCTATGGCAGAATGCTGGTTGTGGGAGAGGGGAACGGGTCTGCAAGAGAGGGGAAGCCTGCTGGGGTTGCATTTAAATTATCCGTCATTAAGGATACTGAGGCACCCAAAATATGGGATGTGTCTTTTGATTTTGTGTGTGTGTGTGTGTGTGTGTGTGTGCATGCGCACACGTGCATGCATGAATGCAGTGCTCACTGAGTGAGGTTGGAAGAGGATATTGGATCCCCTGGAGTAGGAGTTGCCAAATCCGGGTCCTCTGTAAGGGCACTACCTGCTCTTAACTAAAGAGCTATCTCTCCTGCCTCATGTGATTCTAAACAAAAGGTGATAAATGAGATGAAAGCCCTGCTTTCACAGAGAGCTCATATGTTGGATAGGGGTGCAGAGTAAAATAAATGAGATTTCAACTTTTGCAGAGGGGTAAGAAAAAGTTGGTTGAGTGTAGAGTGAGGGCGGATCAGGTAGGAGGGGCTGTGGGAGGAGCTGAAAGGGCTGTGGGAGGAGCCGAAGGGGCTGTGGGAGGAGCTGAAGGCAGCAAGGAGGATATGGCCGAATAAGCAGACCCACATGGGCATCCTCCCTATTCATGGTACAATCACAATGGCTTGGAAGCCCTCTCCGAATACGTGGATGATCCCAACTTCTTCTCCAGGCTTTTTACTGTGAGGGCTCACAATGTTCTGTACCTTGGGCCTTTCTGGCCGTTGTTCTTCTTGGGAGCCTGAGTGTCAGGCACTCTGTTGGATACAGAGAGCCTCATTTTTAGACCTGCTGGTCTTTCCCTGATGATGGTGTCTGTGAGGATGGGAAGTTGTTTGTACAAGAAGGTTGGTGTTTAGCAATATACAGCTCATGCGCAGAAGCTGCTCTGGCAGAAGATGCAGGGGACCTTAGCCCCCCACTCCCTTGTCTTGGGGAGACAGAAAACGTGCTAGAAGGAGACCGGGATTACTTGTTCGAAACAAAAATTCGGAGTGCCTGCTGTGTGCTCGAGTGAGGGCTAGCAGGGGCCAGCTACTCCCAGGGCCAATGAAAACCCAGCCCTGGCCCCGAAGCGCTCACTGATCTTAGAGTTTAGTGGGCATTTAATAGCAAGGTAGGCGTCTGGATGCCATTCCCAGAGCTCCGGGAGGCATTTGAGTCACCCAGGAGGCCTTCTGTGATGAGTTACAGCAAACTAACCCACGCTGGCTTGTGCAGTAAAGAGTTTATTGGCTCCCCATAGCCATGAGCTTGGAAGGTGGGCGGGCTTCAGATGTTGGGCCCTTGAGGCTCCTGCCACGAGTCTCGGATTCTCTTGCTCTGTCCTCCTCCTAAAGGCAGACATGTTCCATCCCTCACCCCAGTGACCCTCCAGGTCACGACACAGATGCCAGCAGGCACGCAAGCCACTGTTTCTCACACGGTTCGGGTGAATGAGAGCAAGGGCATCACTGCCCACACGCAGCCTGAAGAGTCAGGCTGGGGCTCATCTGACGGTCTCTCCTCACACCCACCTCATCCCAGTGACCAACAGCGTACAAAAGCTGAGTCCCAATCCCTGTAGCAGAGCCAAGGACATCAGTGGACTCGGTGAACTTGGCTTACCTCCAGAGCAAGGGTTGAGAGAGACCTGAATATCAGCGGGAGGAAGCAGGAATAATGCCAGCTGCAAGGACAAAATGGGTGTCACTGGAGTTGCTTATTCCAAGACGGTTGCCCTAGAGAAAAGATCAGAGGTGTAGGGGACAAGGGATTTTTCGTTACTCAGGGAAAGGCAGTAGTGGCTGGACCCTGGGGTGGGGTTAAGGGTTCCGGACAACAAAACAAAGAGACCTCGATGAGAACATATCTCTGACGCTGGGCCCCTTGTCAGTAGTGGCAGCTCTTCAAACTTCTCTGTTGATAGTTTTGAAACACTGGTAACTGGCTGTAGAATTCTTAGTCCTCTGGATTGGAGAGGACCCATTAGCTGTGCCCTCAACACAAGGCATTATTACTGCTCATTGTGGCGTTCAAGCTCCTTCATCACTTGGGACCACATGGCGCTAAGCTCCAGATCTCTCCTCAGCTGACAGAGTACTCTTCCCGTCATGGGCAGAGCTCTCCAAAGCCAGAAACCCATTACTCTATAGCCAGTTTTGAAATCTGTGGTTTTTGTTCCCAGGGAATTTTGTTCCTGGTCCCATCAGTCAATGTCTAGACTTTGAACCATACAGGGGACAGTTTGTCGTATTTTCAGTTCACAAATATTGACAAAAGAATGAAGGTTAGCTCAATGAATCTGAATGACTAAGAAGAAAGAAAAACACACACATTTGCTCCAAATTCCAGGAACTTTGGGTTGAACTGAGGTGTTTCCCACTCTTCAACCCCTCTTGCCGGAGTTCTGGACCCAGGAAACCCCCTGCTTATCACAGCGTCATGACAAAATGATGTCACTTGAGTCAGAGGGGCCGATATTTGCCCAAACAGTAATGGTTTTGCACAATAGAAGGAGTCCTTCAGTCCTCAAGAGAGATATAATTTCCTGACCCCAAGGGAGACCATAGTTAAGCAGAGATGTCATAGAGGATGTGTGTGGGAGGGAGAAGTTGTTCTGGGGCTGGGGGATCTACTTCAGGTGTTAATTGGGTTTCAGCCAGGATGATGGGAGTGGATGAGTTTGACCATTGCTTTGACTTCAGTTTGAATCTCATCTCTCCATTCACCATTTGGAAAATTGGGGGGAAAGTCATTTATTAATCCATCTGTCCATCTTTCCCCCATCTCATTCTCCCTAAATATGGACCTTCCACATTAGGCAGTCACTCTGTTACTAAGTAGCACCCTTACCCCCTTCTCACTTTTTATTTTGAGACAAGGTTTCATTAAGCTATCCTGGCCTCAGCTTCACCCTGTAGCTGAGGTTACAGCAAGTACCGCGGGGCCCAGCTGTGCGTTCATTCAAATAGAGCAAACAATGGATAAAAGTTATAGTATGGGCTTCTAAAGGTCTCTGTTTTGTGATGGATACATAGAGGTAGAAGTCAATAGTGGGTGCTAATGGAGGAAATGCAAGGAGAAGGTCATGACATGGGGCACTGAATCTGGCTCTGCTTGTGGCGAGGAAGGGAGGGAATCATGGCTTGTTTGCTAGAAGAAGCTGAGAAGTCCTACATGTCTGGAAGGCATCGCAAGGAAGGGGCATTAGCCTGAAGAGAAACTTAGGGTCAGCAGGGATGTGGTACCTCAGGTAGAAAAAGGACCTTCCAAGTCCCGGAGGTCAACGTGGAATCTGAGAACAGCAGGAACAGGATATGTTGAAAGGCATCTGAGGGCTGGATACTAGAGATCTGGAAGCCACTCAGATGCATGGGAAGATGAGGGAGCCAAGCGAGGGGCTGGAGGAGGACAAAAACACGAGTCCCCGTGGGTTGCAAAGCAGTTTTGGTTGTTATGGAAGGACTGGACTCAAGCAGAGCTGGCTGAGGAGCAGGGCAAACATCCAGAGTCCTCCCATAACATCAGTGAGACGTGGCAGCAGCTGGGATGAAGGCTTCAGGGGTGCAGAGAAGTACACACTGGGGGAATTGAAGGATGAGAGATGCCCTACTTGATCTCAGAGAAAGAAGATGTTCTGTGCCAGGTGCTCTGATAGCGTCATTCTCTCTCATAACTTCTTCCTGTCCACAAGGTACGATTGTGTGTGTGTGTGTGTGTGTGTGTGTGTGTTTTATTTTTTTGAGAATTTTATACTTGAGTACTATATTTACATTATTTTCTCTCCTCCCTCCTTCCCTTCCAACTCCTCTGCCCCAACCCACTCTCAAGCTCCTAAGATCTTCTCTGGTCATTGTTTCATAGACACACATCCATCTGCATACAATGTGTAACCTACTGAGTCAATTTAGTGTGGCTGGTAGGGAAATGTGCATAGGCAGACCACTTGGGCCTAGATAACCTGTCAGTGCACTTGTCCCTGGAGATGGCCAATTCGTTCAGCAGCCGTTGATTGCCTGTAGTGCCTCGTCTAGGGTTGGGGCCTTGTGAGGCTTCCCCCACCACAGCTGACATGTCAACTGGTATTATCAATAGTCAGGATTTGTTTGGGTAGCCATACGGTTGAGTTTTCATGCAGACATCTTAAGATGTTAAGGAACTTGTCCAAGTCGCCACAGCAGAATTCAAACCCAGGTCTGTCTCCAAACCTAAACATTGCCATCCGGATTTCCACCTTTGCTTCTGACTGCTTGTCTCAGTCAACTCCAGCAAGCGGTTGCCTCTCACCTTTAAATAAAGACCATTAGAGTTCTATCTACCCTGAGGTGTTTGTTTATTTTTTGTCTTGATTTGTTTTGAGACACAGTCTCACTCTGTAGCCCTGGGTAGCCTAGCATTCACTATGTAGACCAGCCTGGCATCGAACTCACAGAGCTCCACCTACCTCTGCCTTGTAAGTGCTGGCAGTAAAGGTGTGCACCACCACGTCCAGAAATTCTAAGGAATTTAAGTGAAGCGATGAATGCAGACTGAAATAAGTTGTTGGGGGTTATAGTCGACATCTCTCTTCACCTGTCAAAACCCCAGCTCTCTTCTCTCTGGGATTTCAATAAGGTCAATTTACTTTTTTTCTTTTAGCATCTTAACTCATGTGTTTATTTATTTGTTTAGGGCTGAGGCATATGTGCAGTGAGCTTGGCACTCATGTGGAGGTGAGAGGGCATTTCCAGGAGTCAGTTCTCTTCTTCCATCATGTCTATTCCAGAAATCAAGCTAGGTAGTTAGGCTAGGCCGCAAGTGCCTTTACACACTGAACCATCTCCCTGGCCCTGTAAGGTCATTTTCACTGTTAGGAGGAAGCCTTTCTCAGCACCTCCTTCCCCAACAGACTGTTTGATGGCTTTATTTTATCCTTAGGGCTCCCACTAACTTGAAAACATCCTAAGGGAAAAGCCAGTTTCTTATCATTCTAATTGTCTCAGTACTTAGCTGGTGGGGATAATAGACATTAATTAAATTTTGGTTGAATGAATGAAGGATGCAGGATTGCGTTAGTCACAACAATAGATCTGCTTGATTTGCTAACAAGTGCACATGCAGATAACACTTAATGTTCGAGTGTTATCTCATTCCAGCCTTGTTTTTGTTTTTGTTTATTCTGGCAATTGAACCCAGAGTCCTGCAAACCAGAGCACATACCCTGCCCCTCAGCCACCTCTACAGCCCTTCTCTGTGCCACTTGTGCACATCCTGTGGAATCATAAAGATTCCAGGCATCTGCCCTCTAGCTCTGTGGAGCCAAGGCTACCCAGCATGCCCTGTGTGACTCAGTAGCGTAGCTTGCTCCTCTCCAGGCCCCTTGGCACAAATTACACGCTCCTTCTAGCCTGCTTTTATCATCATAGCCTTGAGACCTCATCAAACTCCCGGCCCTATCTCAAACTAGTGCTTAAGGGACTTGCTTCCCTCCGAAGATGCAATGTAATTTTCCTAAACATGGCTCATTCCTGCCCTTACAAATGTCAGATAGGGAACCAGCATTTAACAAGATGTATCAGAGGACAGAACCTACAGCAAGGACCATGGACAATCCTATTTGCAGCCCCCCCCCCCCCCGCCCCCGGCTTTGTGGAATTGCTCTCCCAAAATATTCCTAATGCTTTATTTACTTTGACTTCAGATTTATTTTGGGCTGAACTTTCCTGAAGCTGAGTCTTAGGATGTGAGTCTCATCCTGCTGGTATCCTGCCACACGGCTGTGTGACTGCCGCTCTTCCAGGGACACCACAGGGCCCAGAGGATGTTGACCTCTCTCTATAGCGCAGACTGGGATGACCAACTTACAGCTCAGATGAAAATGCTCCCCAGAGGAAAGCCTGCATGAGCTAGTTGTCAAAACTATGAACAACAGACGAAGTAAAGCTTGTCAATTTCATCAACTGTGTGTGCCAAGGACTGACGTGGCTCAGAGTTTCCAAAGTCTGAGTGATTTGTGACCATTAGTAACTCAGACACTCAAAACCAAAAAAAAAAAAAAAAAAAAAAA
>NC_022016.1:72648455-72654367 GCF_000317375.1 Microtus ochrogaster
ACCTGCACTCCTCTGTGCACAAACCTACATGCAGACACACATTTCATGTATAATTTAAAATAGATCTTTAAAAAAATGTACTGGAAGAAAGGCATGCAGGGATGGTTACCAGGTTACTACAATCCCTGAACTGCCACACTGATTTCTGTGACAAAATGGCAAATATATACTTTATTATTAAAGTCTTGACTACCAAATACAAAAGCTGGAGAGAGTGCTTGAGTGGAAGCTGAACTTTATATTTTTAACTAAGTGTCATTTTCCCTTGACAGAATGGTTTAGAGTCACACTGTTTATTTGTCCTTGGGTAGTTGGCAGATCACAAGAGAGAGAGAGACAGAGAGAGAGAGAGAGAGAGAGAGAGAGAGAGAGAGAGAGAGACAGAGAGAGACAGAGAGAGAGAGACACTGAAGGAAGAAGGGTGGCATAATTTGATCTTAAGAGTCTTTTGAAGGCCCATGAGTTAAAGGGTTGATCCCCAGCCTGGTACCTTCATGAGGTGTGACTTAGCAGGGGTTCTTAGAGTCACTAGAGGCCCTTGAAGAGGACAGAGGATCACAACCCTCCTCTCTCCCTCTTTTCCTGACCGAGGTGATTCCTCTGCTTTGCCACACACTCCCCACCATGATAATGCTGCCCCGACACAGCTCTAAAGGCAGTGAGACTCTAGATGATAAGCTAAAACTTCCAAAACATTGTGCCCGAACAGTCCTTTTCCTATTGCACAATGTTTATTCATAGCAGATTTTTCACCATAGTGATGGGAGGTTACTATAAAAGACCGAAACAGGCCCTGATGATTTCCTCCAGCCCCTTTACAAGATCACCAATCCCCTCTAAAGGTCTCACTGCTTAATACTAAGGCATTGGAGGCTCCGTTTCAACATGAAGTTTGGAAGGGACACAAACATGCAGACCACATCCATCAGTTCCAGATTCCGCTCTGCAGCAAGCTTTTCAGAAAGCAGCACTCGTCACATTTTGGCGGGCTATCCAAGTGGGGTATCTGCCGTTACGAGTAGTCTGGCCAGACACCCTTCCCTTTCCAACAGTTCTGCGTGAGGCTGAACCTTTTCTCACACTGCGGCCAAATAGGGAACCACAAAAGAGAGTGAAGGTAAGACACAGGAGTCTATTTTACTAGCTAATTGGTCAGAATCAGGGCTGGGGATATATGCAGTTCATTGGTAGAACACCGGCCTAGTTTGTGCAAAGCCCCAAGTTCAATCTGTAGTAGCACAAACAAGAAAAAGAAAAAATAATCAGACATTCAAGATACCTATAAACACTTGAGACAATATAGTCTTTTTTCAATAATTTTTATGTAGCTTTTAATTTATAAATATCATTTAGACTGACATGTAATGGATCAGTTATGTAAAATTTAATAAATACATATAATGTTTCTAAATTCTAATCTATAATATAGCAGACATTACTAGATATAACCCATATAGCTCTTTGGAGTCATGTTTTGTTTCATAGTTAATTTCATTCTTAATTTTTATTACATGTATGTATGCATGTATGTCACAAAGCATGTAGTGGTCAGAAAACAACGTACAAGACTTGGTTCTCTCCTACTATGTGGGTCCTGGCAACAAACTCAACTCATGAGACTGGGTGACAAGCGCCGTTCCTCCCTGAGTATCTTGAAGTCATACCTAAAGAATAATTATTTTATGTGTATGACTGTTTTGCTTGCATACATGTAAGTGTACTTTGTGTGTTCCTGGCACCCATGAAGGCCAAAAGTGGCACCAGATCCTCTGGAGCTGGTGTGAGGGATGGTAGGTGCTGGGAACAGAACTCTGGTCCTCAGGAAGTGTAGCAGGTCTCTTGGCCACTAAGCCATCTCTCCAGCCCCTGCATTTTAGTCACGGTCTCAGGTAGCCTGGGCTGGTTTTGGGCTCACCATGTATCTAAGTCTCACCTTGAACTTCAGTCTCGTCTCCCCCTCCTAAATACTAGGATTGCAGGTGTGCACCGCCACCCTGGGCTTCTTGGTAATTTACGAGTGTAAAATTTCACTCCAAATACAGTTTTGGTTATTTTGAGCCTGTGCTTAGACAAGTTCCTGACCTTCCCCGTGCTTCATTCTCTTGTTAAACAGGAGTGATTTTACTCTGGCTCCTGAGCTAGGTTGTGAGGACCGTTTTACCTTTATGAAAGGCTGAGGACAGCTGCTGCCCTTGTTAGCCTGCATTGGCTTTACAGTATAATAGTTATTACAACACAGTGGTGTCACGTGACGGCCTGTTTCCTCCGGGCTGGGAGGGTGCCAGAGCCGGGCCTGTGCGTGATTCCTCACTGGTTCCTAGCACAGTGCTTAGCGTTTACCCGGCAGTCGTAAAGTTGGAGGAGCAAAAGAGAAGCTGGGGAAAGGCAGGGCAAATTCCAGCTGGGTTTCTGATAGAGAATCCCATTTATGGATGAGGGGGGTCTCATTCCGAAGAGTGAGTCTCGAAGGCAGGGTGGGGTGGTTCTAAAGGAGGGGGGAGCTGCTAACAGGAAGTGGTGTGAGGTAGGAGTATGTGGGGAGGGAAGCCCTGGACGTTTGCAGTCGGTTCTGATGGGGGTGTGTTCCAGACAGCGATGCCCAGTGGCCGGTATCTAAAGAGCTGTGTGGGCACCGGGTAGAGATCGGCCCCACCTACTGGTGGGGTTGGGTAACACAACCGGCCTTTTTAACTTGACTAATGATAGGGGTGTTGGCCTCCTGCTGGGTAAGATTAAGACCTGATCTAAGTTATTAAGACGGATATTTAACACAAGCCTCTGTTCACTGTTCTTATTGTTGGGTTTGAAACTAGGGCCTTGGGCATGCTCTCCAGACAGTTCAGATATTTCACCGGATTAGGGTTGTCTTTCACCATCATACTTGTGAACTTTTATGCCCAAGTTATTTTATACTCGTAGGAAGGAAAGGAAAAAACATTATTCAGTGTGTGTCCTGGGCCACACTTTGGTTATGCCCTCCCCCTTAAACCTCACAGCCGCCCTTAGAGGAACGCACTAGCCCCATCCAGGACATGAGGAAGCTGAGGTTGGGCAGAAATGGAGCCTGAAGGGCCCCTCTGCGCACCAGTTGCCTGATTGGGATTTGAACTCACTTCTGGGCACACAGGCAACCTTTGGAAAAGCAAAATGTATTTTATTTTTTATTATGTACATAATGTACGTTTATTGCATACAAGTGAGAAAATACTGAGGAACAAGTAAAAAAGATGAAAAGTGATCATAAATCCAACCATTTAAATCCAAGCCTGGCTGGGTGGTGGTGGCGCACGCCTTTAATCCCAGCACTCGGGAGGCAGAAGCAGACGGATCTCTGTGAGTTCGAGGCCAGCCTGCTCTACAAGAGCTAGTTCCAGGACAGGCTCTAAAACTACAGAGAAACCCTGTCTAGAAAAACCAAATAAATAAATAATAAATAAATCCAAGGCTGTATTTGCACTGTATGTCTTTTTGCAGCATCTCAGGGTTTTCGAGGTATGTTTTTTGCAACCAGCATTCCTGTTGAACTAAGCATTGTGAAACATTTTAAACCTATAAATATATTTCCATGTAATTTACAAAGATTGCATAGTATTTCATTACATAAGCCATACTATTTATTTGATCAATCTTCTGTTTTAAATATTTAGCTTGCATGCAGCTTTTCACTAATATAAGATATTACAAATAAACAAGTTTGGTCTTTGAGTATGTCTTCCTTCTTTCAAAGAGATTCCTAGAAGTAAGATCGATGATTTAAGGTCCAGTTTGACTTTAAAGACATTTCAAATTAATGTATTGCCAAACTGTCACTCCCCCTTTGAGACACTGTAAGTTACTCTTTAAATGCCAGAGCTGAATCAGAGCACATACCAGGCCAGTGTCCTAGCACTGAGCTATATCCCCGAGCCAAGTTATAGCATTTTAAATTCTTACCAGCAGTGTAAACAATCCTGCTTTGTATCCCTGCCAGCCTGTTTATTGTTATTAAATCCATGCACTTTATATTTTACCTTCTGATTTCTTGACCCAGTTCAAGTAATACGCTGTGCTGAAATATGAGAACTCATGACCTGTTAGTCCTCCAAGGTGACCATACATTTCAGGTCTGAGGTGGGTGAGGAGCCTGGCCATGCATGGGCCTTGCTGGGATGGATTTGACTAAGCAGTGGGTGCGCAGTACCCACAGATACTGGTTGGAGTGGCAGAACTGCATAGGCTGTGCCTGACCAAGTGTCTTCCAGGAATTGTGCTGAGTGGGCTGGACGGGGAGCTGCTGCCAACAATGTGCCACACTTGTGCCATCTTCTGTGGGTAGCAGCTTTAGGAGGAACCGGGGAGACACAGAGCAAGTTCTCTTCTTGATAACTTGTTTTCTAACTGGAGATTCTAAACAGCTCAGCTGCCGGGGTCTCCCATTTCTGGATTCTCCAGAGTCCTGTGGGCTTTTGGGCTTACACGTGACTTTGTGGGAAGATGTACTTTGCGGAGTGCCCGTGCCGCAGGGGTAGACTATGCACGTGAGAATGAAGGGGGTCTCAGAACTGATGTGGGAGTGATTTCTTATTAATAAAGAAACTGCCTAGACCCATTTGATAGGCCAACCCTTAGGTAGGCGGAGTAAACAGAACAGAAGGCTGGGAGAAAGAAGCTGAGTCAAGGGGTCGCCATGATTCTCCCACTCCAGACAGACGCAGGTTAAGATCTTTCCTGGTAAGCCAGCTCATGGAGCTACACAGATTATTAGAAATGGGTTAGATCAATATGTAAGAGCTAGCCAATAAGAAACTGGAACTAAGGGGGCAGGCAGTGTTTAAAAGAATACAATTTCCATGTAATTATTTCTGGTAAAGCTAGCCGTGTGGGCAGCCGGGTGCCGGGGACGCAGCCTGCCGTTCCTAACACAACAGAGTGGCGCCTGACGTGATGGACTAAATCCACTTAAAAACCCGAGAAGGCTTTAAAATAAGGGAGAGAGAATTTCACACAGATTTTTGCTGTTTTTTGGTGGTGTGCTGTAGAGAGATTTCCTGATTCAGTAACAGCAGCAGAAAAAAAAGCTGCGTCATTTTAAAGTGTGGCTTCCTAGGACTGTGCCGCCAGTGCAAACTCTGGCTTTAAAGCATTTCAATGGCTTTTATGGGACTGGATATTTGTGTTCCTGCTTGGGATCGGAAGGAGAGTGCTCTGAGACCGTGCCAATGGCTCAGTGCTCCCAGCCTGCACCTGGGCAGACTGCAGAATCAGGCTTAGGTAGGTGGAAGAGTCTGGCGGATTCCTGCCGCCAAACAGAGATGTGTTTTCAGACTCCGCAGTGCTCTGGGTGTCAGATTTTGCTGTAACTTGGATGAAAAGAGTTTCTATGCTGCACGCTCAGTCTCAGAATTAAACTGCTGACTGCAGTGCCAATGTGGACTTGCTGTATGCCTGGAACTGTGCGCAGCTCAGGAGCACCAAATGGATCTGAGGCAGGAGTGACTGCTCCATGCTGAACTGTGCTGGTCAGCAGGAAACTACTGCAATTACTGTAATAACAGTGCAGTTAAGGTTTCAACTGGGCAAGACACAGGTGGTACCTTATTACCTGTACATGGTGCAACTTAAGTTTTTAAGAACTGCTTAACATTTTAAGAAATGCTCCTGGATAGTAAAAAGATTACAGATTCACAATAAAACAGACCACTAAATGGATCATAGTGTTGGATGAGTATACATAGGCTTGAGAGACAGAAAATAAAAATATAGAAAATAAAGTTAATGATTTAAAAAAAAAGGTAAAGTCTTTACAGAGACAGAATAAAGTAAACTGATAGAGTAAAAATAAGCCACGTAAAAATGGAAAATTCACAGAGAGTCTGGATCCTTTGTATTATTGTGTTTTCTTTAAAATTTTTGACTGTGAAGGAGCTAAGTAC
>NC_022016.1:72656000-72669928 GCF_000317375.1 Microtus ochrogaster
CTCCTAACACAATACAGAACCAGTTTATTAGCCTGTCAACCAAGTTTGCAGGGACTCTTTCACAAACACGAGCTTACTCTTTTCCCTGAAAGCAGCTGGGCCCACTGAAGCCCACAGCTAGAGAGTGTGGTAAGTATGGAATAGTGAGAACAGAGAGAAGTGGAGAGAGAAAGTATTTAATGAGTTATTAATTCAGTTAATAACACTAGAATAAGCATCTCAATTACTACATGATGGGGACAGGTCTACCATATGGCGGGCCTGCCACAAACTATTGGGTGATTATTCTATATGGCCATTGCCACTGGATTTGGATTTATGACCTGTTCTTCAAAAGACGATGGTTAGCCAATTCCTGGGTTGGGAGCATCATCTTTCTCTAGAAATGCTAATGGTCACGTGGGAAAATACAGGTTTTTCTGAATGGAAGTCCCTCTCTGTCCCTCCCCCAAGGGACGTGGTTACCTCTGTTCTAATCCACCGACCTGAAAGGGCGGTGCTGCAAGCATCCTTAGTACCTGTCTTCCCAGGTACTTCTGACTTCTCCTTCTTGCTCCTTAGCATTTACCATCAGCCAACTAAGGGCTTCTGGGGTGGCACCAAGAGCCTAGGCTACGGTCCCGGGTTTAACAAGACTGAAACTCATCCAACAAGAACTGGGAACAGGGCAGGATGTCTGGTAGAGCACCATGCCCACATTTGTTGAAGCTGGGAACACCCCTGGGTGGCCCAGCCGCTTGACTGATCTTTTCTCCAAATTCCAGTTGCTTACATCAGGCCTCCTCTATAACCTATACCCAAATGTAGGTGAAGCGGGCGAGGGTCCCCCTTGCAGAATGAGAAGGTTCTTAAAGGAAGGTGGGCCCACGAGGGGTGAATCTGAACAGTGTCTGTGCTTTCCTGTCCGCAGGATGGCCTCTCGTCTGCGAGTTCCCAGTGGAACATCTACCTGTTTTATAAAACACCTGCAGGCAGCTCACTTTCAAAAGAACACAATGAAGAGCATTTCCAGGAAACCACGTGGTAAAAGAGAAAGTAGGAAAGAAGAAGAACAGTCTTGGGCACGCTGGGACAGCACGCCTCAGAGATCTTATCCGTCTTCACATTTCCTTCCAAGGAGCCACAAATCTGAGTCTGATTTTTCTAGGAGTCAAGGACAGGTGGGCTGTGTAAGAACGATGTTCAGACCCCAGTCTCCCTGCCTCTTCTTCCCTGAACTGACCCTCCTCATTCCCGGCAGACACAGAACACCGTCCTCCAAGGCAGAGATTGGAGTGTGTGATTGCTTATGTTGGAAGAACGAGGCTTAGGAGCTACGTGGGCATCAGAGAGAGCTGGCTTTCCCCTGGGACTGTGCAGTAACTGTATGATCTTGGAACATTGTCAAGCTTCTCCAGACCTCAGAATGTTGCTGACAAGATTCAAGAGGGAATTGCTGCTATCTGGTCCTTTACTTGTGGCCATCTGACAGATCTATCATCTGCTCAGCTATATGGACTCTTGGCAAAGAAGGCTAAGGAGGTTTAATGACTTGCCAAGTAGCCACAGCCTGTGGCAAAGATCTGATGCCCTTTGCTCTTGTAGGTTTGTATCTTGGACTCCACTCACCACTCAAGCTGCTACTGGAGAAATTTGCTTTCAGAAAGAGTCAAGGGAGTGGAGGTGTCATCCAATGAACAAGGCAGGTACCCGTTTGTCCTCAGGATGGCTTTGACATTTGCTTCCTGGGTCCTTTTCTGGCCTGTTTTGAGCCCTGGTCAAGTAAGGAAGTGTCTGGTGAGCAGGCAGCAATCCCAGTGCCTCACTGTTATGAACCTTGGAGAGGGATGTGTAACTAAACAGGCAAACCTCCCTGCAATGCCTATTTTAGTGGAGGAGATGGAAGACCGTGGAGTTTAGATGACTCAGTTTGCCAGGTCCAGCTGGGTCCCCCAAGGCTTGATCACGGTCCAGTTCCATACCTAACAGCACTTCTTCCTCCCGTGACTCCAAGGACAAGAATTCTTGTAAGCAAACCCATGGCTCAGAACGGCAACACAGCTCTTATTCCAGGGTAGCTCCAAGAAGGGAGACAGCAAACTCAGCAGTAGTTGGAGCAGCACCTACTGGAAAAGCTTCCTCCTCAGAAAGGCATCAAGGGTGTTCTGGAACCTACCGGGAAGTCTCTCTGAATACCTGACCACATCAGCATCGACTTCAGTCTGAATCATTCTTCAGCAACTTTGCGCTTTTTTTTCCCTGCACGGTGGAGTGAAGATTGGCAAGGAGGTGGGTGGAACTGGTGGGTTTGCAAAACATTAATGAATGTATCTGTGCCTTTCCTCTGACCCAGCTTGGCCAGCGGCGTCGGGCCAACATCCCACATTCCATTGTTCTCCTTCTAAGAAAACAGAGCTGGCTCTATTTAGCCCCAGGAATCTTCTGCGTAGGCTTGTTTAGGAGAGAATTTGCAAACCAGATGGATTGACTGTTTACTGTGTCTCCTCTAGTTCAAGGAGAGTAAGATTATTTCTGATGGCCATTAGCACCAACATGGGCACGCTTCCCCAGCCAATGTCTACTTGAATTCTGGTTTGTGTGCTGGCTCAATAGAGCATTCTCATTTCTTACCTATCTGTATGCACATTTTATGCATACCAGCCATAGTGAGGGCTCAGTGGTTGGTTTGACTTTTCAATTTTTTCTCTTTTCAATGTTTTTTCTTTCCCTTCTATGTCAGCCTCTGTGGTAACAGTGATGTGGTCCTGGCCTCCACTCTGCCATCTGTATGTTGATCACAGTTGATAGGACCAGGAATAGGAACCTACATCTCATGCCATTCAGCCCCTGGGGGTTTGGAATCAGTGGGAGGAGGGACTGGTCCTCCTTTGGGCCAATGACTTAAAATAATATAATGTTATTAAATGCCTCTAGTCACATTGCCTGCAATGGACAGGAAGGGAGGTTCAGAAGCGTGTAAATGGAGAAAGAAATAAACTCCAGAGAGGAACAAGTGGAAGATACAATTAAAAAGCTGTCTTTGGGGCTGTGGAGATGGTCCAGTGGTTATAAACACTTATTGCTCTCCCTTGAAGATCATTGTACAGCTCCCAGCATTCATATCTCACAATTGCCTGTAACTCCAGTTCCAGGGCTTCCGAAGCTCTTTGACCTCCTAGGGCACCTGCAAGCACATGGTGCACATAATCTCATGCAGGTACACACAAATGCACATAAATAACTAAATCTTAGAGAGAAAAAAAAACCGAACCCAACACTATCTCTTATTTGAAAGCATTCCAAGTTCAAAGCCTGGCACATTCCCATGCTTTGTACCCATTGCTAGAGATGCCTAAGTGAGTACTTCTAGAACGCCAAGTGCCTGGAAGGACTTAAAAACAAAACAAAACAAAAAAAAAAACCCCAAACAAACAAACAAAAGCCACTGCTTCTGGACCTCATCTATTTTTCTGATTTAGTAGGTTTGGGGTGGAGGGCGAGAATTTCTACTTCTAAGAAGTCCCCAAATAATGCGAGAGGTCACCTTTGGAGAAGCATTTGGCTGAGCTTCAGGGCATTTCATCATAAGAATGTTGGGCATGTTCTAAACATAAATATTCCTAGGCTTGTTGGTGGGACTTGGTTATGTTTCCTTTTTTGTGTGTGTTTCAGATCAAGCGCCTACATTCTTATGATAAAAATGCTCTTTCTTCCCTGCCCCCTGCAAGTCATCCTGCTGGCTTTCATTAATTGCAGTTGATAGTCCTCTTTGATACTTCAGCCAGGTATTTCCCACCTGGGAAGCTTTGATGATGCGGTTCTGGAATCTAGGATGCATGAATCAGTGACATAGTTCTGGGCAAGGTGCATTCCCCATAGGAGACTCAGCTTCTTCAGTGGTGACATGGGGAATAACTACGCTTACTACATACAGGAAATGTAAGAAAAGCACACGTCTCTGAGCATTTGAGAAACATTAGTTTTGTTTTTACTTCTGTGGACTTATTCTGACCCAAGAAAACTGTCGTTCACACAGGTTCATAGAGACACAGACTGAGAAGGAAAAGATTTCAACCCACATTAGAGACCTTTGCTCATAACCTAGTCAGTCTGCCCGCATCTAAACCCTGGACTCTGATCGCGTGCCTGAGAACGTAGCCTAAAATATCGCCAATTCATTTTGAGCCCTCAGGTTTCACCAACTGTAAAAAACACGCAATTGGGCTCATCCTAGAATAGCACAAGGGAGTCAACCGGTGCATCTCCGAGGGAGAAAAAACACAGACTTCCATTTGCGAATTTTGAAGTCACATAGTCATTCATTCGTCCACACAACACTAATGCCGTGCTCAGTGCTTTGCATGAATATATACAGACCTGTATCCTCTTTCCTTCACCCAAACTGCCAACAGGCCGCAGTGTGAGCATAAACGGGCAGGAAGTTATCTGGGCATGACAATCAAGTCAGGATGTCGGTGTTGAAGCAGAAGGTGGGCGTTAGAGAGTCGAAGGCATGGAAGTTAGGTTGGCAGTCTAATGATAAGACCACATAACAAATGACAACATTGCTCTGCTTTCCACAGCATGTCGTCACATGAAGAACAGAGAGAGATTTGCAAGGGCTTCTCAGTTCTTTGGGCCACGTTCGAGCCACTTGTGATGATTGGCCCTCTGGTAAGCCAATTCATTTGTCAAAGCTGTTCTTTCTCAACAAGGGGTGGGCTGCTTAGCTGCTTGTGTCTGTAACTACTTGCTAATGGAATCCCTCCGGTTTCAGGGGATCTCCTTCTGGTACCCAGAAGGCCTGGAAAGTTTTTGGGTGGGGCTCCACCCAGTTTCTAGCTCTCATATCACAGGAGCTTCCAGCCATATGCAAGATGGCCCATGAGCAGTGGGATTTTTCTCCTCTTCAGGAGATCTGTCCAGTTGGGTGCTCTTACAGAGGAATGTGGTACCAATATTTCAGATGCAAGAGGCATGGATGTTCTGGAGGAGGGGACAGGCTAGTGGTGGTGTGTTAAAACCCGCCTCATATCTGAGGAGTGGTTTTTCTGTTTGCGTCAATTACAAACTGCTTAATGAGAGACATATTGTTCTATTCCCAGATCTTACATAAGAATAACAAAAGTAATGGCGAACATGTTGTATGAGTTAGATAACGTCGGAGCCCAGTGTGACCCTTGTCACTACTCTGTGGGGTTTTTTATTAAAGTTTCATTCTTATTTAACAGATGAGGAGAGATCTGAGGTGAGGGATTTCTCATCGCTGAGCTTGTTTCGGCCCCAGTTCCTTGATTATGGATTTTGTGCCTGTTCCATTGTACCTGAAGAAACAAGGACAGCAGAACAGAAAGCATTTTGGTACCACGTCCATGCAGCATATTAGGGATCAGATGAAACTAGAATTCTGGGGTTTTGTTTATATGTGGGAGACAGAGTCTTACTAAGTAGCCCAAGTTAGAATCAAAGTTACACTTCTGTTTCTATCGCCCCTCTTGGGTGCTGGGATTACAGGCATGTAATCCTGGAACATGTACCACCATGCCTGGGACATGTGCCACCATGCCTGGGCCAAGAGGCTAACTTACTCGGGTTCTTATATAAGCTCGACTCATTTATCTCCATTTGTACTAATAACTTGCTCACTTGGAGATCTTTAGAGTGTGACATATCCCAAGCCAAGGACCCCCATGGAGAGGCTGTTCTGGCTGAGCCCACGTCAAGACTCCACTTCTATGATGACATGGCTTCTTATTCTCTCTATATAAACATGTATAAGGAAATCTCTTGCCTTCCATAGGAGAGAAGTATCAGCTCTTGGGATCATAAAATCAGGCTTCTGAGCTAGTAGAACAGCAGAGAAAATCCAGTTTAGTAAATGAGTGAGGGAAACACCCTCCTAGGTGGTCTCCTGAGGAGGCAGGACCATCTGTGGCATTTTGGTGGTGTTTTCTTCTCTTCATGGACACAAGTCTGAATCAGGGCCATGAACATTCCTGGTCTTGGCTTTTTTTTGGCTATCAGTCAGGATTACCAATATACCCAGGAACTTTTGACAATGACTGTCCAAAGTTATTTGCTGTCCACCGAATCACCTTGGGACTACCAACTATTCTTGCAGGAGAGACAGATTAATACAGTTATTTTAGTAATTTTGTAGATTTTTTTTGTTTGCGCTTTTCAAATGTGTCAGTTAATATGTGAAACACACACAATTTGCAATTTGCATGTGAAAATATGAAACTATAGAATTTTGATATAGCATACAATAATTAAATATCAGAATATAAATTTCATTTCCTGAGGCATAAAGTACAGAAAGGCTACCACTGAAATTTTAAATAGATACAAATATCCATCATGAGGCAGAAATTGTTTTACTGGTAATTTTTATTTATCTTCTGATTATGTCTTAGAAGCTCATCCAAAGAGGACTCCCATTTATGTGTGGCCATACCTCATCAAATGTGTCTTCTGATGAGGGTCTCGAGGCAATTGGAACAATAGCAGCTTCCTCATGGGTAGAAGAGCAAGTAGAACAAGTTAACAGATCCCAGTGTAGAACCCTGGTCTAAAATGAATTCATAAAGAGCTATAGGAACCATTTTTAATCGAAAAATTATAATGGAAAACATGTCTGTCAGTGTCAGATAAAGCTGCTGGCGTGGACTAATCTGTTTTGGCTGAAATTTTATCAGCTCACGTCTAGTTACCCTGGCTGTCTCGTTAGCGCCACAAGTTCTGAGTAGCCATTATCCACCAGGTCACAGAACTTCTCAGACACGCTGGGGATTGAACCCAAGGCATCAACAAGCAATATGCCACCGAGATACAGTATTCTTAGGCTAGTTCATCGAACTTCCATAATCATGGCCTGGGTAATTACTCCTGTGGGCCTGGCTCTGAACTGTGTTCTAGGGATATAGAAATAAAAAAAGACGCCCTTATTATTTCAAGAAACTTGCCATCTCCGAGGGGGTAGCATATCTGACTAAGTGTTTTAAAACATTTTGTTTAGATTAGAACGAAATGTTTTCATTGTGAACCATTCCAAAAGTTAGAGGAACACTCAGTCTTCAGGTACTAGAGCTGTTGGAGACATTCAGGAGACATCCCCTTTAAGATGATTGACATTTGGGACGGTCCTGGCATGTGGAAAGATCTTCCTGGTGTAGTTTGGGGGCCAATTGGCCTGGGTCCTGGGAGAAGCAGGGAGCCTTGGAGGTCATCAAGTAAACCCTTGTACAATTTCAATCAGAGATGAGAAGCCTGAACCAGGATGGCCTTTGTCAAGAAGATGGGGAGACCATTGCGAAGAAAAATCTAGGTTAGGTTGCTGAAGAATAGTAAAAACACAGTGACTTTGACAGGCCTTGCTAGATCAACCTTTTCTCTGGCCAGTCTTCTGGAAAGGACTGTGAAGTCACAGCTAACCAAACAACCACGACTCCTGGCAAGGGCTTTCCACCAGGTGAATGGTTTGCCATATTTCCGACTCCAGGAACTGGCTGCAATAACACTTATGCAATGATAGAGTGCTCGGGGCCCACCTCCAGGCGCCTGACTGCTGAGAACTTGGCAGGACTGGAGGCCTCTGCTGAGCGGAAAGTTCTGCTTTCCTGCTTTGCCTGAGCTTCCCTTGGATGGCTGACGTTTGGAGAAGTCAGAGCGGATAGATTTAGGAGAACTCACAGAAGGCTGTGTGGGCTGAACCTGGAGCCCTGGCAAGGAAGAGCTGGGGGATATGCAAGAAGGGATGGGTAGAACCATTCTTCAGGGACATTTATTATAATTATTGTTGGATAAGCAGGAGACATGGTATTCGTAGGAAGTCCAGCTGCCTTCTCTCTGCTTTGGGTAGAGTGAGGACTGGGGAGCTAAGACAGACATCCCAAAGCCCTTAGGCTGGTCATTTAACATCTCTGAGCTTTGGTGTCTTTGGGTGTAAGGTGGGAGATGCATCTGACCAATGAGCACTGTGGATAACGAATGAAAGCAGCCAAAATCTTGTTTAGCATCTCAGCCAATGCCAGTTGAAAGTATTACGACTCTCTAATAAGCACAACCGTCAAGTGGCTGGGGATGAAGGAAGGCAGAAGACCAGCCATCAACTCAAAGGACAAATAAGGAATGCATCTCCTGCAATAAAGGCACACATTTTATAGACTGAGGTGAGTCTAGTTTCTGAGTGTTTTTGCAAATCAGACATATGCAAATAGGATCATTCTCAGAATACCTGGTATTTTCTGACCCAGTGACAGCACTTGTGTGAATCTGCTGCTACCGCTGTGTCTAATATGGTAATATAATCTAATGTTGCCTCACCAAGAGCCCCTGGAGGAAAGAGATGCTTTACCCAGAGGTCCTGAAGGTATGTTCACAACAGATCAAAGTCAGAAGCGGCACAAGTGCCCGCTGATGGACAGGAGCGGAAATGCTGCTGGGTATCACCTTGCAGCACCACTCAGTACTAGATGGTATAAACTCCCAACCTCACTCAGCAAGAGAGAATCAAAAATTATATACATACATTTTTTTAAATACAAAAATTATTGAAGAAAGTAAAATAGATGGAAAATATCTTATGATCCAGTTTATACATAGGGTCAGGATAGGAAAGTCAAAGCTATGGGGACTAAAAATCAGGTTGGTGGCCAACTGGAAGCCTGGGCACTGAGGTCCAAATCTTGAGAGAAGTTGTCAGTGATTCTAGAAGCATTTTAAAATTGGCATTTTGGCTCCAGGTTCCAGTAACACATGGCAGGGGTCTGTCTGTAAACCTAGAATGTGGGAGGCAGAGACAGGAGAATTTCCAATTGGAATTCCCAGTGTTAAAAAAAAAATAGAAAGAGAAGGGATAGGAAAAGAGAGTTCCTAAAGTACCTAAATTTATCAGAATTTGCCAGATTATTTTTTTTAAAAGTACTCATTTTAATTTATGCAAACTATTACCTCAGCTAAATATATATCAATACAATTCAAAGTATGTTCACATAATGGAATATTTGTCATATATAGAAACAAGTTAGCCAGATTCATGCCACACCACTGATAAGTCCCAACACCCCTAAGTTAAGTCACCTACAAAGAGCAGAAAGTGGATCTGTCATAGCATCTACATGAATTGGTTTAATGAGCAAAATCAATCATGGGTTCTGAACTCCGAGCAGTGACTGACAGCTCTTGGCAGTGTAAGAGGACTGAATGGAAAGAGAATAGTGCATAGGATGATGGGACCTTTCTTCTTCAGTAAACCAAGCTGTTTGTTGGCTCCTGTGTTTGTGCAATGCTGTGTAGATTATCTTGGCCCTTTGATTGTATTTGTTGTTGAGGAAACTGGAATTGTCGAGTGAAGTCAAGCCCTTGGCTTCTTTTAACTTTATTACTTTTATTATCTTACATGTGTGAGTATATTGCCTGCAAGTGTGTATGTGCTCCACATGTAAGCAAGCCCCTTGCTTTACAGGTGGGGGAAACCAAGGCTCAGAAGGATTACATCATTTATCCAAGTTATATATATACCTGGATAAATATGAACTGATTTAGAAGCCAAGTTTATTCTAGTTACCCGGATCTTCTGGCTCTCAGTCCATTTCTTCTTAGTTACTCTCTCTCTCTCTCTCTCTCTCTCTCTCTCTCTCTCTCTCTCTCTCTCTCTCTCGATGTGGTGAGCACCCTTTTCCATCTACATGTATGGAACGCATAGTGGCGGGCCCTGGGGGTGGGGCAGTAGATGAAATTTCATCACTGAGTGTGAACACCCTGTGACCCAGCGTGGATGTTTTGTGCCTGGGTGCAACTATGTGGGATAAATACTCAGACAAGGAGGCTCCCTTTTGCTCCCCACCCTGGTTGTGTGGGAAGGAATTCTGGGTCACAACCACAGTCATTAGAATACCAACAACATGTTCTTCAGACATGATGTGATCCCACACAATCAACCACCAAGTCCTTAGTCTTCGCAAAGGGTTCTAGCGAGAATCAGCCAGAGACTTTCTCCCAACGGTCCCTGGCCTCTCCAGCAATGCCTTGCACTGTTGGGTAGGTGCATCTGGGGACCTGGGTACAAATGCTCTGCCTCAATTAGCAATGGCCCTGTCTTCCCATCCAGCTAGTATCCAAGCTAATCTAAGTCATCCTGGATGATCAGTTTTTCAGGCGGTTGTGTAGGATAACAGGGAAATTCATTTGTGTCTTATTTTTATAATGATAAACTGGGCATCTCACTTTATAAAGCAAACGGTGATTTCCCCATTGGTCCTCCGAAGGGAATAGTGTAGCTTTGAAACACTATTGTCTCAGACTGGTGGTGCCGCTGGCTATGGGCTGAACCAAGGGGCTTTGAGGTTTATATATAAGCTCTGGTGCTACCAATCAAGGAAACACCTTTTCTAAAGAGGAAACAACGGATGCCTGAGGAAACGAAGGTCCTGGGTTGTGGGCATCAGTTGGAGTATTCAAGGGTCAGGGCAAGGCAATGGGGCTGGGTGCTTGGGTGGAGGTGGACTGTGTTAGAGGAGGTTGGAGAGGTGGCAGAGGGCAAGGGACTTCATTTGCTGACTATAGAGGATGGATGAGTGAAAAGTGCAGACACAGGTCTACAGCTTTCAAGTCCTAGTCCCGCGGGAATGTCTCCCAGGACCAAGACTGAGGAAGACTGTGCTTTCTTATTTCCTGGTTTCTCTGTAGCTCAGGAGGCAAGCAAGTAAAAAGCCAGATCACAGTTTCTGTCCGGCCAGCATGCCGGTGTTGCAGCCGTCCAGATGATTCGGTTCCACCTGTGCAGGGAACCCAGAGGAGGACGCTGACTTCCCTTAGTCCCATTGGCCTGGAAGCAGAAGAGAAAGAGAAGCCCCTTTTCTGTGTCCTCGGCCCCATGCAGCGGATGGCCGCAGCTCACGCTTCCCAGCGTTTTTACATGGGGTGTATTTCTGACCTCCATACAGCAACTCCATCCGGTCCTTCAAAAACGGACAGTTTTGGCTTCTTTTCCATCATGTAGCCTTCAGGGAAGGCAGTAGGGCAGACAAACCGTATTTCCCTTGTCATTAAGTCTGACTAGGGACTTAATTATTTAACTATGACTGGCTTGCTTGATATGTATCCATAGAGTTTGTAATTAGACAATCATTTTCCAGCTCTGGTCCAAAGGTGTGTCCCCTGTGGTTGCTAAGCGCAGTCACATCCCAGTCCCTGCTTTAAAGGGGGAACCTATGGCGTCCTGCCTTTTGGGCGTCAGACACCCAGCCCTTGGGGTGGCCTTTTCTGTGCTGTTTTCTATCCTGTGTTTGGTTCATGCTGCTTTCAAAGCCCCTGCTTTGCTTGCTCGACCATGTGACCCTGGTTATCAAGTCTATTTTGTCTACCACCACAGGGACTCCCTCTCAATTCTGAATTCTGCTGTCTTTTGGTTCCACCTGTGCCTGGGAGCTCACTGACCTTGGCGTTCTCCCCCAGCACCTGTGGGCAACTCCCTGAGCGATGGGAGGGTGTGTGGGGGTGAGGAGAGAAGCCCGAAAGGACAATTCTGTTAGCTCGGAATTCTCTAGATTCATTCGTGTTGTTGCAAACGAAAGGAGTTTACTTCCTGGGGGATGGCAGGTGTGCACCACCCCACCAGACTCGAGTGTTTATCCGTTTAAGGTGAGAACACTGTGTCATTGTGCACATAAGCCACATTTCCTTTATCCATTCGTTGCCAATGAGCCCCGAAATTGCTTTCCTATCTCTGCCATTGTGAATTACACTGCATGTTAGAGGGTAGAGTTTCAGGTTCTTCCCGCCTGAAAGGATAACTGGGTGAGGTGATGAGTAGCAGGATATAGTTACAGAGCCTTCCTGCATCACAGTGTGTTGTGCTCCATGAAAATGTAAGTTCATTATTATGTATTATCAGCTGAAAAATAAACAATAAATGATTAAAAGAACACAGTGGCATAATTGCCTAGACAGCCTGCCCCATTCAGGTCCCACTATGTGATGTGGAATTGTCCTCTGCTCTAAAGGAAGTGTGGTCCACCCAGCATCCACAAATGCTGTATAACAACCTCAAGGTACCTGGCATTGTGTAGGTTAAGGTGATGGGGAGAGGGGGCAGGGCTGTTCCAGCAGAGAGGCAGTGGGGACACTGTTTCGAGCTGGGAGAAGGTGCACTTGTCGAGCATGCCTGAAGCCCTGGGTTCATCCCCCAGAAGGAATAAACTTGGCCAATGGCTGCAGGGCTGCAGTCTCAGCAGTGGAGAGGTAGAGGTGGGAGGATCAGAAATTCAAAGTCATGCTCGGCTAAGCGAGTTCCAGGCCAGCTTGCACAGCACAGTGGGACCATGTCTCACAGTAATAAACAAATACAAACCACCACCACCGCCACCAACAAAGCAAATAGGATGAAAGAAAACTGCAATTGCTTGTCACATGGTCTTGAGTGGAGCACTGAATTTGGAGCCCCACTTAGGTCATCTGGGTTATGGAGATCATAGCTACACCCTACATGGTGCTGGAGGATTTGCAACATATTTAGGGGGATAAAATGCTTACAGTATTTAAAATACCCAGTCACTGGGAGTTTCTGACTGATTGGAAGCTTCATAAAAACAAGGCATACTTATGCACACAACACAATTTGAAAAGGAAAATGAATGGTTCTCTTCAAGCATTAAGAGATTGATCTATTATTTTTTTTTAAATCTCACATTCTCTTATCCTCAGCAACTAGTGACTTTTAGCTCTCATACTTTATCAAATGAGCCAACCACAAAGAGATTATTAGTTTATTAGAAACGTGTGGGTCCTGCTGAATATTCTAGTGTGTGCCCACAAACACTCCTGGGTGTGTAGCGAAATTAAAGAATACGTATGCCCAACCTGCAGGGCTCCTTTCGATGCACATTTCCAGGTTTTACCTTTACAGCCACCCTGCAAGATAGGATTATTTCCACCTGATGAATGGGGAAATGAGATCTCAAGGGGATTAAGGGATTTGTCTAATGTCACACAGTTAGGTGATTCAAACTTAGTTCCCACAGTTCCACAATGGAGACTACAGACTCACACACAGCTGTACCTGCTCAACATTGTGTAGACAAGGCTGGGCCTGCCCATAGTCAATCAGGGATCGTGGAGGGGCTCCCTGGGAAGAGACTCTTCCCATTAGCTACCGAGAGATTCTGGGGAAGGGGCTGTCAATAATTCAGTTGTGTATCCATTGCTGAGCTCAGCAAGCTCCAATGGGCAGCTCTAAACCCACCCCCCCATCATACGGATAGGCCCTGTTTAAATTTAGGGGGTCACAAAACCAAAAGACAAAGGTGTGTGCTAAGGACTTGGGGGGGATAGTCAAGAGCGGAGGGAGATGAGAAAGGGTGAGAAGTGGGCATGAAAGTGTTTTTATACATAGCTATACAATGACAAAGAACAAAATTGATAGAAGTTAGAAATATATGCAAAAAATTGATCAGTATACGTACATACATACACACATGTGTAAATTTCCCTGTCTCTATGATCATTCCTTTATTAGTAGACGTGCATTTCTACTAGCCTCATCTTAAAGAGGGAAGAACTATTTGGCTTTATATGTGTCTTGTGTGGTAGTTGGGAGACTGAAAAATCAGAAATGGCAGAATGTCGTGGATGTCCACCACATGTTGTAGTTTATTTGGTGAAAGCTGTATAGGCACGGCCAGAGAAAAGGCTGGGGACTAAGTGAGGTGGCTTCAACATTGCCTGAATGGGAACTCGGTTCTCACTTGTCCCTCTGGAGGGCTCTTCCTGTGTCCCCAGTTCGTACTCTGCAGATGACAGTTCAGACTTCCCAGGTGGCTCAGACAGTTCAGAGCCTGGAGTGTGCAGGGCGTGGAACTCTGACTCCGCCTACCTTCATCTCCACACCAAACGCCCCTGGGGAAGCGCCTTTCAGCTTCAGTTTTGAGTTTCAACAAAGACAAGGTCCC
>NC_022016.1:72670075-72672059 GCF_000317375.1 Microtus ochrogaster
TCCCTCTCTCCTTTTCTTTCTTCCCTCCATTCTCTCATTCATTCCTTCCCTTCTCTCCTAGTATTCTTTTTATCTTTTATTCTAAACCTAAGTTGTCCCGACATCAGAGGCTCGTGCCCATGATGGAATTCAATAAGAAACTAAATTGCTTTACTCCCATTGCTGTCAGGTTTTTAATGAGGAAAGAATTAGAACCTAAGACCCCTTGTTAAGATAAAGACCTGGCTGCTTTATTCATTCCAGCCAGCTGGGCACGGGGACTCTGGAAAATTATTAAAAACTCTCTATTTGAGATTAGTTAAAGGTCTCAGAGAAAACCTGGCCTAGATTTTGTGGGGAAGGAGAGAAGGCAATGCACAAGGCCCTAGAAGAACCATCTTCTGCTTGGATAGAGCTGGTGGGTCCTTCCACTCTGGAAGAATGCCCCCAGTCACGTTACAGCATCTGGGTCTGGTCTTAAGTGGGTCTTAGAGCATCAGCCTTCACGTGCTCAACCTTGGAGCGTTTGCCGAGCGCTATCATCCACCAGACCCACTGCTGGGAGTGGGAAGAGGGTGGTCAGAAGATGTCCAGCCCACCAACACCCTTTGACACACAGTCCGGCTGAGGCTCACAGGGAAGCGTGGTTAAGTCAGGATGTGAGCCTCCATCACTCTCGTAAAATGTTTCCTCAAGCCAAGCAAGCCCAACAGCCTTCCTGTTTCCTCCGCCCTCCCTGCCCTGCCCCAGATGACCTGCTCTGTGGCTGGCTCTGGCCAGCTCTCAGTGTTAGAGTGCAAGCCTTTGAAGGTAGATTCAGCCCATGGCCTACGGACTGGCCTTCCAGCCAGATACCCCGATATTTGATATCCTGCTTACACCACTTCATTAAAAGATTCCCAAAGAAATATTCAAATATGAACTAAAGCTGCACTATCTTGACATTAGTAGTCATTCAATGTATGAGCAGGCATAGTAGTATCAATAACTGTGGTCTCTGTTCACGTTCTCATTTGAGACTTGCTTTTTACACACAGTGCATGCTCAGCTCATCTCACAATAGTGCTGGCATTAAATATGATTCCGCTATTTTTCTTTCTTTTCCTCTGTTTAGAAATTATTGTTATCATTGCTGTGTCTTAGTTAGGGTTTCTGTTGCTGTGAAGAGAGATCATGGCTGTGTGAGCTCTTATAAAGGAGAACATTTAACTGGGCTGGCTTACACTTCAGAGGTTTAGTCCATTATCGTCATGGCGGGGAACATGGTGGCATGCAGGCAGACGTGGTGCCCGAGAAGGAGCTGTGAGTTCCACATCTTGATCTGCAGACAACAGGAAGCGAAGCATGCCTCTGGGTATAGCTTGAGCATAGGAAACCTCAGCAAGGCCACACCTACTCCATCAAAGCCAGTCTCCTAATAGTGCCACTCTCCATGGCCTTGTAGGTGCCAGTTACATTCAAACTACCAGAGTGTGTGTATGTGTGTACGAATGTGGACACACATGTGTTAAGACACACCTGTGGAAGTCAGAGGACTTTTGGGGGCTTGATTCTCTCCTTCCCCTTTTATGTGGGATCCAGGATCAAACTCAGGTTTTCAGGCTTGAGTAACAAAGGCTTTTATCTCCTGAGCCATCTCTTTGCCCTCTGTCCACCTCTTTTGAGATAAGGTCTCACTATATGGTCGTGGCTGTTCTGGAACTCACTATGTAGACCAGGCTGGTCTAAAACTCACCTAGATTCACCTGCTTTACCCCTAAGTGCTAGGATTATAGGGTGTGTGGCACCATACCTGGCTCTATATTTTGCATTTTTGATTTATTCTTACTACTTCTGTATGTGCGTGTGTGTGTGCGCATGTGCATGTGTGAGTGTGCATGTGTGTGCGTCTGTGTGCGTGTGCGTGTGCATGTATGTGTGAGTGCATGCATGCGTGAGTATGCGTGTGTGCCTATGTGTGTGCACATGTGCATGTGTGAGTGTGTATGCACGAGTGCATGTGTGT
>NC_022016.1:72672255-72683421 GCF_000317375.1 Microtus ochrogaster
TGTTGAACCAAAAGCTGAGAAGGAACTTTTGTTTGTTTGTTTTTTGAGACAAGTTTCTCTGTCCTGCAAAAGGAACTTTTAAATGTCTCAGCATATAGACTCAAGACTGGAATACTAAGTATTAACTTTGTGGCTATCTTTCTCTACTGTACAGTTTCCATGGATAGAAACCAGACTGCAATGCAGGGTGAAGGTGTGCATGAGGCAGGGTAAGGGAAGATGCCACACAAGGCCCAGGGATAACATTCAGGCAAGACCACGGGAACTAGACAAAAATGTGGGTGTGCACGAGTACACAGGGAAGGGGTGTGCCTGAGTGTAGATCATTCCAGAAGGAGGCAATGACCAAACTTAGAGGTCTCAGGACATGCCTGTGGACCAGCGAGTTTGAAGATTCAAACTGAAGGGTGAGGCGGGCAGATGGAGAAGAACGTGGAAGGAGACAGGCCCTGGGTTTGGCACAGTTGTCAAAGCCTTTATTCTATGAATTTCCAGTTGTGTGACTTTGGGCAAGTCACATGTTAGGCTGTTCTTCTGTCCTCCTACGTGGACATGGTCGCTCCAGTGCAGTTTGAGGTTCTGTGCAACTTCAAACGTCAGCAGCACATGCCCAGCCCATGAATATTTTAGGGGTTCAGAATAAATTCACACCCCCCTTTTCTTATATTTTAATGATTGGAAGCCTGAGCTTTGCCCATGCTAGGCTGAAGCTCTAGCTTTGAGCTGCGTCTCCAGCCCAGCACTTAACCACGGACCGGGCTACAGGGTGAGCCTGTGCCCTAACCTATAAGGAAGTCTGGAGCCTATCACAATGTAAAACGGTGGACTAAAGAGCACCCAAGTCCATCCTTGGGTCAGGCCAGGCTGGCGGTGGATGTGAGGGAAGCAGGTGTTTGTTTACTTTTTTTTTTTTTAGAAAATTATCATCAGGGTAGATATAAACTGGAGTCTGGAGGCTGATGAGATAAGAGCTTGTTTATAGGACCTAAGAAAGAAGAGAAAGTTCTTTTTAAAAATGACTTGTTTTCTTTTCTGAGATAAAATATAATTACATTATTTTCTCCTTTCCAACCCTCTACACACCCTTTGTTCTCTTTCAAATTCATAGACTCTATATTATTATTATTGTTATTATATGCACACATAAACACACACACACAAGCACAGATGACACATACACATGCACACACATAGCTTGTATAATGCCATTTAGATGCATGATTTCAGGGCTGACCATTTGGTACTGGATAACCAATTGGTGTGCTCTTTCCCGGGGAAGACTATTTCTTCTACTCTTCAGCATTTTTTAGTTGCCTGTAGTTCTTTATGTGGAATTGAGGCTTCCAGAGTTCTTTCCCCATCCATGTTAGCATATGTATTGTTGTTGTCCTTATTTAGTTCATGTGTAGGTAATCTTGTTGGTGAGGCTTATGGGTGTAGCTTCTGACATTTCTAGGAGACACAGTCGCACAGCAAAGTCCCTGTTCATCTGCCTCTTACACTCTTTCTGCCCCTCTTCTGCAATATTCCTGGAGCCTTAGTTTCAGGCGTTGTTTTGTTGATGCATTCATTGGGACTGGGCTCCACAGCTGTACATTTTGACTGGTTATGGTTTCCTGTAATGGTCTCCATCTTTTGCAAATAGAAGTTTCCTTGATGAAGGATGGGGACGACACTTATCTGTGGGTATAAAGACATTTAGAATGCAGTTGGAGATTATCCTTTTGGAAATAAATGGTTGAAGGTTCTCCTCCAAGATCCAAGACTTCACTAGCCCTAGGTATCTGGCTAAGTTTCTAATATTAGATATTTTTTCTTATTGAGAGGGTCTTAAGTCCAATTAGAGAATTACTGGTCACTACCAAGCTATGTACGCCACTATTGCACCATTAGGGTTCTAGTGCCGTGATGATCATTGATGAAGGTCATAGATGTCATAGCTGGGTATGACTGTTAGTTGTCTCCCTCCTTTAAAGCTTGCATGGCACCTCATGGTACCAGGAAAGCTAGTTTGTAGGGAGGAGGCATTTAGGTTAGTTGTATCACAGAAGCCCCTGGGCACTGTGTCTGAAGTGGGTGACACTTTCAGCAATACAGGCTTACTATCCAACTCTTGGGGGCAATGAAAGGCAATAGAGATAGGTTATGCATTTTGAGAGTCTCTTGGACAACTCTGAACAACAATCAACTTTTCTTGAAGAAGAAAAGTTCTTTAAGGTAACATATGAGAAGAACAGAGGGGAAAAGTAGAGGCAAAACTGTTAACAAAATAGCACAACAACCCAGGTATTATTCTCAATGTTTTCAAGCCTTGGTTGCCCAGTGGTACTGGCAAGACCCCAGAGGTGATGCCAGAGGTGATATTTGTTTTCATCCATATTTAAAAGCAGGGAAGCTGAAGTAGTCCAATTTACTTCTCATTTGCTTTCTTCTTTGGGAAGTGGCCAACACTGAAAATTCAACATGGGTATTCTGCTCTACCACCTTCTCATGTCTAATGTTTAGTGTGCTTCGTAGCACAATGCTTTAGGTGTTTCTTATCTACTACTTAGATGCAATTGTAATTGTAATCATAGTGTGTATTTACTTATTTGCATATCTGTGTATTGGGGTGTGTGTGCAGACATATGCACAAACACTCGTGTGTGTGTATGTGTGTGTGTGTGTGTGTAGGCGAGAGAGTTGTCTTCCAAGGAAGCAATCCTCATTGTTAGTTTAAGACAGGGTCCCTCACTAGACCTGGAAATTCTATCTGTCTCTGCTTCCCTAGTGCTGGGCTAGGTATATTACCATATACAGCCTTCAACAACAACAAGGCTGGGTAGTGGTGGCGCACATCTTTAATCCCAGTACTCGGGAGACAGAGTCAGGCAGATTTCTGTGAGTTTGAGACCAGATTGGACTACAGAGTGAGTTCCAGAATGAGCTCCAAAGCTACGCAGAGAAACCTTGTCTTGAGAAAAACCAACCAACCAACCAACCAACCAAACAAACAAACAAACAAACCAACAATAAGAATCATAGTCTCTGGAGACTGAAATAAGATCCTCATGTGTTCAGGGCAAGTTCTTTACTGACTGAGCTATCTTCCCAGCCCACATTACATATTTATATCACAGGCATATTGTCCTTCTGATTAATTTCAAATAGAGGCTTGCCATTTGACTGACGGGGTACACCAACACTAGGCTGTTTTTGCTAAGAGGAGTTTCTTAGGACACTAAATCTCAACAGGGATGTGCTTCCTCCTTCCCACCTTTGCTCTGTACCATCAGGAAGGAGATGTGCCATAGGACAACTCCTGAGCCTTCTCCATGTGGCTTCCACTCCAGCGCCCCCCAAAGATGGGCTGTTTGAACCTCATCTCTTTAGCTGCCTCTTTAGCTGTGTAACTGTAGTTATAGGAAACTAACACAGCACATAGATAATGTTTCCGATATCATCAAGAGATGAAGGTAGACAGAAAAGGGCACAGGGACCACGCCCACTAGGATTTCAAAGTGGCACAGGGCAAGAAGATTCTATTGCAGTGCCAAGCTGCTTGCTTCATAGTGAGAGGCAATATGGAAACCTATATTCTGTGGGTCTGACTCTGACCCCGTGAGTTTGACTCATTAACCACTCAGAAGCCCTCCGAGTGCTGGAGGACAGAGGTCTTTTCCTGGAGACATAAAACATAGGTGGTTTACAGGAGTCCTCCCTCCAGACACACTGAACCAGCAAGCTGGCTCCGGAGTTTGAGTAAACCAGATGCCTCTCTGGCTGGTAGAAGCAGACTCCACGCCATCAGCCCCACCTGGTGTGCCACTAAGGATCTCTGGGGAGCAAGAAAGGTCTGATAATTAAGAAGGATTTCTTTCCTGAGCTGCAGTGGGGCACAGTGACTGTCAGGGTTAAAGATGGATTGCTTCATAAAGACCACCCGAAAGGCAATTGACCTGCGAGGGAGCGACAGTCATTGCCACCCACCCATTGCCCACGGAGTGTCCTCCAGCCAGAGCTGATGAGAAAGCCAAGCTGCTCAGGACATCAGTGGACTTTACTCTGCAGTCACGAGCAATCCCAGGATAGCCAGAGAGGCGCTTTCATCCAGAGGTGCTCTCTGCCCAGTTCCTCAGTGGGCAGATGTGGAGATGAAGATACAGCTTCCCTGGTCTCAAGAATGCAGAGAATCATAGCTTCTGTGACTACTGAGGATTCTGAGCAAGTCAAGCCTTCCACACATGCATGCTGCAATCTTTCCCAAGTTCATTTCAATTCCAGGCTGATGATTTAGAGCCCAGAGCTAAAGGCTCAGTAAGGTCATCATTGTTTGAAACCTTCTATGTGAGTGTGTGTGTGTGTGTGTGTGTGTGCATGTGTATGTGTATGTGTGTGGGGGGGGGTTCACAGAGCATGGGCCTCAGATCAAGAACTAGCACAAGAGCTTTTTATCTACGGCTTTGCCAAAACCAGTTTTGTAAGACCAGACAGGCCGTGTCTTCTCTGAATCTTAGTTTGTTTACATACTGAAAAGGGGAATTAAGTCATCCTTGGAGGTAGTTCAGACCTAAGATTAGGATTAGGATTTGTCAAATGGTCTAAGAGACCTCAAAAAAAAAAATCCCCTCCCTAAAATGCTCCTAACAGCCATCATTTTCTCTTCTTGAATAAGCATCATAGAGGATTTAAGGGCAGGAGAGGGTAAGGGGCAAAGCTCCATGGTAGAGTGCTGGCCTAGCATGTGCCAGGTCCTCAGTTCTCAACACTGGAAATAAAAGAGGAGCAGATGCATGTCTGCTGTGTGCACTCTTCCACCTTATTAAAACTGTTTGGTTTTCGAGAGTCTGTACATGTTCTGATCTATGCTCTCTGACTCCCTACCTCCTCACAAACCTACCCTCCCTTTTCCTACCCATCTAATTCTGTGTCCTTTGATTATTTTTTAAACCTGTCAGGACCAATTTATACTGCACAAATATTCTTGAGTGTGTATTCTTCCTCTGGAGTGTGGCCGACTTACCTGGGGCTATATCCTCAAAGAAACTTCTTCTTCCTCCATAGCAGCTAACAACTGCCAATAGTTTTGCTGCTAGAGGGGGGACTTCATGCCTACTTTGACTCTTTGTGCTAGGATTTGGCCTGATTTGACTGGTACAGGCCTTGTGCATGCGGTCTCACAATGGCTGAGTTCGTATGTGCAGCTGTCCTGCTGTGTTCAGAAGACACTGTTCACCTTGGAGTCATCCACTGCCTCTGGCTCTTAGAATCTTTCTGTCTCCTCGTATACAGTGATCTCTGAGCCGGGTGTGTGTGTGTGTGTGTGTGTGTGTGTGTGTGTGTTTGGCATGGTGTTGGGCAAATATGTTCCATTTAGGGCTGAACATTCCTCATTACCTTATTCTTTGTACCTTGGTCAGTTGCGGTCTCTAGGTTAATCAGCTGAGGGTTGAGTGATGTGCTCATTCTCTGTGACATGCGTATAGCCCTCCATCTTTATTTTCTTTGTGTAGCTACGTTCTTTCCCGGATCCAACAGATCCAAATTTCTCAGAAGCCCAGCTTGATGAGAAACTTGGTCCACTCGCAGTGTTTTGAAAAATTACTCATTCCTCACCATGGCCCAACACCAGCCTAAAAATGGCAAGGTAGAAAATGCCCGAGTTCCCCTCGCCTGTTTCAGTGTACTGAGATGGGGATGACCATGCACACCCTGACACACATGGCTGTTGGGAATGTTCTTCATGCTTTGAGGCAAACTGATGACCGGTCTGGGGGTCTGGTCCAGAAGTCAGTAGATGGCATGCATGTGTCACAAATGAAAGGCGCTGTGTCCATTGGTCACCTTCCTCGAGGGGCTCCACTCTGAGCGTGCATACCATTTGCACATGGGATGTTCCTACCTGGGAATTTTCTAGAGCAAGGTACTCTAATGTGTTCCACCCACTGCTCTGCAGCCAGGGTGGTCTCGGCCTTGATTTTCTTCTAAACAGAATAATTATGTGGTCTTCATAGGTGGAGGTCTATCTCCCATCTTCTCCAGCTCCTTCTACAAAGGAATCAGAGTCACCTTTCTGGGAAGGAAAAAAGAGAAAAGGAAAAGGATGCTTTGAGTAAGAGTCGCATGAGGGAGAGATGTCAGATGGCACATACCTGTAATCCCATCCCTCGAGAAACCGAGGCAGGGGGATCATGAGTTCATGTCCAGTCTCAAAAACAAACCAACCACCAACAAAGAAAACAGAAAAGAAAAGTACTCAGATGCAAGAGGTAAGGTGGTTGTCTTATTCCTTGTTGGTGAGGAGGCAGAGCAGAGAGACAGACAGAGAGATGGTCTAGTGTGATGTCTCACACGGTGTGTGTGTGTGTGTGTGTGTGTGTGTGTGTGTGAGAGAGAGAGAGAGAGAGAGAGAGAGAGAGAGAGAGAGAGAGAGAGCAGTTACGAAGAGGCAAAGGGTATGGGAGGCTTTCATCCAGCCTGAGAGTTTCAGAGCCCTCCTGGCATACCGGCTCTGCACACTGACTTTAGATGAGCAAACATGTCCTGTGGAGAAGGAAGGTAAGAAAGGGGTGGAAAGGAAAAGGAAGGAGAGGGACCAGAGTTCACAAGGGTTCAGAGTGAGGAGCACTAGGTAGACATGCTGGGGAATGGCAAGGAGTCTGCCATCTATAGTTGTGCTGACCTTTGCTGGTGAAGGCCCTGAGGACCAGCAGCACCAACATGGCAGAGAACTTACTAGAACTCCACCCAAACCAAAGGAACCAGAACCAGCATTTTAACAAGATAGTCCAAATCAAGGTGGTTCTGCGCACATGAAAGTATGAAAAAAGTGTGGTAAGAGCGTGTCCCAACTGAGGCTGTATTCTGAATGTGCTGCCTGGGCCCCACCTCTGCATTCTAAAGCTACAGTTGAGAACTGGCCTTTGTCAGAAGGGTCATCACCACTTGAGACATCTAGGAAGACGACCCTCAAGGCTCATTTCCAAAGCTCAGTAACCTCCTATCTCTGGACATGTGATATCCAGTCCTGGAGGACCTTGACCTGAGGGGTTTAGACTTCATCCTGGACAATCAGGGACTACGGTGGGGCCTTTAGACAGGAGATGAAAGCCTACACCTCTGGTCTGTTTGTCTGTTTGTCCCTCCCTCTACGTGAGTGGAGTAGACACTGGCCTCATGTGAGGACAGATAAAGACAATGACACTGAGAATGGTCCCTGTGCTCTAGAGAGACAGATGCATCGCCAGCTGAGTCAGTGTTGGCAGAGATGAGTTTAGGCAAACAGGAGGGGTTGTAATCTGCAGGAGCTAGAGTCTGAATCCCAGCCTCCCTTGCCCTTTGGGGACCTGGGAGGGGGCTCGCTGCTCACTTGCTTCCTGCCCAGAAAGCAACCCTACTTTGTTTGCCTCTGGCCCCGAGGACAGGTTTCAGCCTGCTGTGTAAGGAGGGAGGGGGCAGTAAACCACTCACGGACAGGATTTATTGACGGGAGCCGTGTAATTACCGCCAGACATCGCAACCTGAAGACTTTATGGCCAAAGTGTTTGGTGTCATCCATTAAAGCAAAGTGGGCTCTTGGCATAGCTGCTGTCACCTTATGGCAGGCCTTCCCAATGGTCTGAAAATGGAGCCTCGCTGAAGAGGCAAAGGCAGATAAATCACCAGACCTCAGGGCCCAGACCTTCCTGGGAAGCCCCTTGATGTCACAGCAGGTCTCCTAAAAGGGACTGGCGTTTGTCTCCTGGGTTTCTGATTCCCTACTAACATATGGACAGAGTTGTTAATAAGGACACCCTCCTGCGCTGCTGGCTTCCCCAAGGCCTTCCCCTTCTCTGTGTTGTAGCTCACCAGCCTCTTGTAGAATCCCTGACACAGACAGCAGAGGTTATTGCTGCTTCTTGGCAAAGGAGAAACCGAAGTCTAAGGAGGCTCATTGAGCACCTCACAGTCATATAGCAAAGGACCAAGTGAGCACTGAGTGGCTACAAAGCTGTTCTTATCTTCCCATAGGCCGACAGGCTGTCCTGGTTGGATGGCTTCATGAGGGCTTCTTCTGAAGGTAGGCCTGTCTGGCTGACGGAGGCCGCTGGGAGAATGTAGAGTAAGCTCGGGGTTTCTCTGTAGTCAGGCTGGAAATTTGGGAGAGCCTCAGGGTCTCTAGCTAGGAAACGGGGAGAGGAATCCTGCATTCCCTTTCCCAGGGTGTTGCCAGAGCTAAAAAGCCTTGCAAGGTCTGGCACCGGTTTTCTTGTCGGTTTTCTTGTCTCGGTGACCCCTAGGGTCTCTCCGAAAGTACTTCACAATTAGAGTTTGAGGCTCAGATGAGATAATGGAGGGAATGTGATTTGGAAAATCCTTGTACTCTATTCAACTGTGAGGTAATAATAAGAAAATGGACCTGCCACCACACTGCCAAGAAAACAGCCGCATTTGAGAGAGAAAGCAGACCCAGAGTCTAGAATCTTCTTCACCGTGATTGTTTCTGAGCTGAGGACTGTCTTTGACCTTTCAAGCATCCATCTCAATGTTCCTCTGAGCACTAGAGAGAATATTCTCAAGTAAAGCATCGTATGGATCCCATGGAGGGAGCTATGAACGTTGGCCAGACATTCTGTCCTGGGATACTGTCCCCGGCCATTAGCTCTTCCAGAGGACCACCATCCTGCCATCTCCGCACCTTCTGCCCTTGTCCGTGTCTGTCATAAGATCTGGCACAAGGTGGGGGGGACATAGTGACTCTTCACCTGAGCTGCATTGGGTTTTCTCCTTTTCCATGGGTCCGAAGTCTAATTTTTACCCTTTCTACTTCCTCAGTCAAGCCCATGACTGACACAGGGTAGACGTTTAGTAAATGAAGCTCCTTATTTAATGGCTACATGGATGCAGAGGGCACTCAAGGTTCAAGGGAGCCTAGGAGCCTGGAGCTTGTAGCTGAAGTAAGAATGGGTGGGAATGACAGGCGCACTTCAAAGGGGAGGGGAGGGGAGAGGAGGGGATGTGGTTGTCCATCTGCCTTTCTGGGCTGGGCAGGAGCTTCAGTTGGCAGCAAGGGTAGGGTGGGGGAGCCTGGCAGCACACCAGACGCTTCTGCCAGCACTACAGGGCAAGAACACACAAGCCAGAAGAGAGGAAGCAACCCAGATGGAGGCAAAATGCTTTCAAACCTCCATTCCTTCTCTCTATGGCGTGGCAGCACTGTGTGTGTTGGAAGAGCTTTGCCGTCAAGTAAATCCATGTGTGGACCCTAGCAGAGCAAGCCAGGCTGTTGGAGCTCGAATGTGATTTTTCCCCCCTTGAATCTTTGTTTCCTCATCTAGGAGAGTGTCTCAGTGGTTCCACTTACATGGTTGCTGTGGATGCATTTTTTTTTAAAGCAAGGCTTAGTAAGCACCTGCTCTCGGGTAGGCAATGAGCCGAGTAGCTACATGGATTTAATTTGTGGTCCCCTAATCATGAGGCAAATATAGTTATTACTATCTCTAGTCTCCCCTGCTGAACCAGGACTCTCAAACTCAGAGGTGATGAGCAATTTGCTCGAGCATTCAAACCAGAAGAATTCCAACTGGGGTCATTCTGTATAGGCTATACTATGGATGTGTGAGCGAGGGGCATGTTCTGAGAATCCCAGTCAAGCCTAAAGCACTCATGAGGTGGTTTTCCTTCGCTCTCAGCATTTTCCGCCTTACCTCTTTTTCTTTTCAAAACAGAACCTTTGGCTAACCCAGTTGTTCATAGCAGAAGGGAGAGTACCACGAAGTGATTTAATGACTTGCCTTCCCTTGTCCAGGTGCCCTTGGGCTTCAATAGGATGCGAGTCAGGAAATCATTAGTGGGTGTTTGTATAAGAAATGAAGAGAAGTTGCTCAAAGTCAGACATTTGGATGATCCAGTATCTGAAAGATCAAAAGCTATCATTGTGAAAGAAAACTAGCAGTTCCTTTCACACACTCACGTGTACACACACACACACACACACACACACACACACACACACACACATCTTTGAAGTTTCAGCCACGCGCGAGATGCATGTGAGAATCAAGGAGAGCAAGTGTGTTTCCACTGTCGCCTGTCATGTGCCTGACTCCAGAAATGTCCTCTCCTGTACTGTCCATGCTAACTCAACGAGACAGCCTGTAGGTCTAGTTCTCACAGAACAATGTTCAGACAGGTTAAGATGTCTTGCCATCACACAATGATTAGGCATCAAGGCCAAGATTAACGCCTTAGCCTGTCTGGCCCTAAAATTTAGACATTACTTATTTATTTTCTTTCCTCCTATTTCTTCCCCTCATCTTTCCTTGAGGTAGTATTACTAGGCAGCTCAGGCATGTGCCCATACCCAGCCAGGTTTCTCTTTCTTTCTTTGTTGTTATTGGTTTTTCTTTTCCTATTATATTCTTTTCTATTACTTTCTGCCTGGGGATTTGTGTATCGATAGGAGCCACTGTTTTCTCTAAGCTCCCCTCTTTAGAAAGACTCCATTTCCTTGTCCTATGTGGTACTATGGACATTCTGCAGGTTCCAAACAGAAGTCTTATTTAGCTCTCACGGGGCTGCTCATGTTCTCCAGCAGAAGACAACATAGGGAACACAATGTTGGAAGATGCTTTTGTGACCGTGACACTGGCTGGGATGTTCGCTTTGGGATATAGGGTCAGGTATCAGGAACAGGTTATATAGCTATATGGCTGTATTTGTTTTTAACTTGAGTAAGCTGGGCTTTGGAGAAGAGGGCAGAAGAATGAGGCAGGGAAGGGACTTCCTTTTAGCTCAACCAACTGAGGGTCAGTTTGGGACTTAAGTCATCCGTGGGCCGTAACTACTACTTAGTAGCTTTGCTTAGATCTGGGCATCTGTGTATGGGAGATATCCTGTAGGTCCTGTCCTGCTTAATGCACTCGCAAATTATAATAAATTAATTATATTATTTATAATATATTTATATATATAATTATAATTAACAATAAACAAATTATATATATATAAAACCAAGCATATAGTGGTTTGTGTACCACTCTCAGAGATCTTTTGGGACAGTGGAATGCTGCCAGGTTATGGACTTCATGAGATGCAGGTCTGATTTTCAGTAGAGCCTCTCACCTGTGTTTGTAGCTTGCCTGTGTGGGTCAGCTATCAGACCTCTAGTCTCAGGTTCCCCATCTGTAAGAAAAGCGTCACAATACC
>NC_022016.1:72683901-72700560 GCF_000317375.1 Microtus ochrogaster
GCTTTACAAGGGATTTAATGAAAACCTGGCACCCCTCCAGGCTTGGTTCAGTCCTCTGGTGTTCTCAGCTAATGCGTACAGATTGGTCTGCGAGTTTCCACCTATAGATGGCGTGGGGACTGCTGGGGTGAGAAGATTTTATGTGAGAAAATAAGTAAGTTCCTCTGGCTGAGTCTACAGGCTTGGGACATGAGGGCTGGGGCAGCGAAGAAAGGGAAGTTGGTAGGAGAGTAGCCAGTCTGGAGGCTGTCCTATTAGCTGCTGCTTAGTCGGGATGATGTGGGGACAGCTGACAAGGATGGCTTTCCCAGCTGTTTGGGACTCACGATGTTTTTCTCCCTTGCTTGAGTTTGGCTAAACGGAGTGGAAAAGCGGTCACCTCAGATGCTCAGTTCCGGCTGTACACGGGAATTGGATCTTCCTCTAGTTACCCTGTTTGAAGCGCTCAGACTCCTCAAGTGTCAGCTTGCTCTGTCCCATCTCTTTCTATTTCAGCTTCAATATCATATCTTGGAAAAGGCTGCCATGATCTCCACCCTGCAAGCCCTGACCCCCAAGTTCTTTGCCTATGACATAAGGCTTATGCTGTCTTGAAGGGAGAAAGCGAAAGCACCTTGGCCTAAGTACTGTCATTTTAACTTTTAAGATTCCATTTTTGCCTGCTTGGTGAAATGGTCCCAAGCCCTAGGGGAGTTGAGAACTTTCCAATGGCTGATCAACCTCCTCCCTAATCTATAGAAATAGATTTCTATTACGCATTTCTAGGTCTCTAGAAACGTTATTGCTGTTCCTAACAACAAAACGAACAAAACAAATGAATCTGGTTAGACGGAAAGGCTTGCATTTTATATCAATTGGCAATGATGGAACACTTAAGGAAGCCCCCAATCTCCAAATCCTGGTTGGTGAAAATATTAAGCGTAACTTGGCAACAAATGTTTGTGATTTTTGGGCTTACAAACCCCATTTCTGCCCCTGCTAGGGGCTGTCAGGAGAAACACGGCTCCCAAGTCCTTATCTTGCAACTCTGATCGATCAATGACCTGCTTATGTGGTAAGTTAATAAAGTCTTTGGAACCCATAAGTTTTATCTCTCGTTCCTTCCTTGTGGTACATAACAGGCTCAGTTTGAGCCAGACACGAGTTGTGAAACTTAGCCACAATTTACTTATCCGCTTATTCCTGTTTTGGTAAATCTAGGGGATGCAAGACCTTTGGAGGTAGGAACTGCTTGCATCTCCTTCATCATCATAGACCAGTGCAGAGGGGGACCTGGCCCAAAGTACGGTTTTAACAAGCATTGCTAAATAATGGGTACATTTCAGGGACAAGCTTGAGATAGGTCAATGAATATACCTCAGTGCCGTCATTCACAAGCTGAACCTCTCTCCAGATCGCTCCTAGATTCTTCATCCGTACATGGGGCTCAGCTTCAATAGAGAAGACTGTTCATTGAGAACAGCCCTGAGAACCCAAGAGATGGAAGCTATTACACAATCGCTCAAAATTGCCGCCCCCCCCCCAAATACCTACCAGTATTTCTGTTTGACTAACATCCATTGAAAATCTGGCCTCCACTATGCCCCTTACCAAGGACTTTGACCTGCAGGATCTTAGGGGCTTCCTCACATAACCTTGGGAAGGCGAAGCAACTGAGCAAGCTCTGTAGGCTCCTCAGAGGACAGGCAGAATTACCCCATTTTTATTTTCAGAGCCATAATTTCCTCCATAATTCCAGGCTGCTTCCTATTAACACTTACCCTGGATAAATAAACACAAGGAAGCCACATTCTCCGTCCTGAGGAGGAGGGAGGCTCTGGTTAGGTGATAAGACATATGTAAGAGTGGGTGAAACACCGGTAAAACCCCAAGGTTTCTCTTTTTAAACTGCTTTGAAGTTTGCAAAACTTGTCCCAATATTTATGACACGTTTGAGTTTTAAGAGATTATTATCCAGGATGTATAAATAATTCATGTACGTCAATAAGAAAAAGACAAACAACCCTGGAAAGGCTGACAGATTATGAGCACAGGTCATCCAAATAGCCAGTAACCACATGAAAAGATGTTTGTCATTACTAGCCAGTGTAGGGACTCCGATGAAAACAAGAACATACCATGTCTGTCCACATGATGTCCATCACATGGAAAGACATGACAGACCCAACTGTTGGTGAGGATGAGGAGAAACAGGAGCCATCATACAAGGTCAGTGACAAAGTCAGTTTGAGGGAACAATTGGCAGTGCCTAACCAGGAGGGAGAGGTACATTGGGAGAAAGGACTCTGGCCTAGGGGTCCCTTTCACATTGTGCGTGTCTTAGTTACCGTGATAATACTTTGACAGAAACAGCTTAAGAGAAAGAAAGTTGATTTAGCCCACTGTTTTAGAAGGTATAGTCAGTCCGTCATGGCCAGAAAGACATGGCAGCAGACAGGGATGGCAGGGCAGCAGGAGCAGAAGGCTGGCTGGTCACATTGCCAGCTTCTTTGTCCAAGGACTGACCCCTGAGCTTTCCAGTGAAGCCCATCAAAGCCAGATGGGGCAGAACCATAAACTTCTTTTCTCTGGAATTCCTACTCTGGGGCGAGTCGAATGACCCATCACCAGCGAGCGACATGTGGAAACCTCTGCAGTGTTTATGTGACTTACCATTAAGGAATGACTTTTGTCCCTTTGCTCTATCTGCCTTTTCCACTCAAATGAAGGGTCATGAACATAGAAATGAGGGAAGATCTGGACAACGGAACTGTCCCATGGTGCTCTCGACAGAAGACAGTTTCTCTTGTTTTGAGTGGAAGAGAGTAGCCCACTGTTGTCCTTTGCTCAAGCCGTGAGGCACGATGATTTGAAGATCATAGAGCTGAAGACAGCGTTCTTCCTTCTCCTTTTTATCTTAGCGGCAACATTTTCAGCTTTCAGTCTTCCTGACTCCTCCTCCTTAGTGCTGGGGTTACAGGTGTATCCCGGTTGGTAAATTGCTCTTAAATATATATGTATATGGTGGAGAGAGACGAGGGAGGGAGGGAGGGAGGGAGGAAGGAAGGAAGGAAGAAGAGAGAGATTGAGAGGTGTACAGATAGGGTTAAATACCAACAGTCGGCAAAAATCTAAGGGTTTGGGGAAAATAATAGGATCACTTAACTTTGCTGTTAAAGATCTTCTGTTTGAAACTTTTCAAGACCAAGAAGATGGGCACAGTAGTGACAATTACTAGGCAGTGGGTTTTGTCTCTATCTAGCAAGTGCCAGGCCCCAAGCTCCAGCTTCAGGCTGGGCACTTGATGTGCTTCAGGATATCAACGTGTTTAACCAGCACCTCACTTGTTGCAGCGGGTGACATTACCACCCGACTTTGTAACTGCGGCATCTGAAACTCCCAGGGGCAGACCCTCACCCGAGTTCACGCAGCCTGCCGGGTAGAGAGCAGAAGCTCAGGGGAAGGGCTGCCGGGTTGGCCTAGCTTGCTTTTCTTGCTGTGATAAAAGACCTACCAAACCGAGATGGAGGACCAATGCGTTTATTTGGCTTATCCTTGTTCATCATGGTCTATGAGTCTATCGGTCTATCGTTGAAGGAAGGCAGGGCAGGAACTCAGGCAGGATCCTGGAGGCAGGAACTGAAGGCAGAGACTAAGAAGGAACTCTGCTTCTTCACTCACAGCCAGGCTCTGCGCAGCCACCTTTCTTAGACAGACCAGGCTCACCTGGCCAGTGGTGGTGCCGACCACTGTTGGTTAAATCCTCCTCCTCCACCAATTAGCAACACGAAAGTACCTCATAGGCAAGCCAGTCTGATGGAGGCAATTCCTCAGTTGGGGCACCCTCTTGCCAGGTGTGGAACATTAACAACCAAGATCAGACCTCAGATGGGTCAAGGCTGTCAGACGGAGTGGCTGCTGCAGACTGGACCCAGCTCTTGGGTTTTTTTCTCAGTGTCCCACCCATGGCATCAGTAAGATTCTTCCTCCTTGTTTTCTTGCCCACGGTGTCTCCTTTGAAAGAAAAGTTTCTTCCAACCCTATTCTGAAGAGAACAAAATTGGCCTCCCTGTTTCTTGGATAAAGATAATCTAGCTTCCTGTCCCCCCTCCCCCACGGCCCCCCAGCCTTCCCCGGGACCTTTTACACTCATTCTCAGCACAGCTTTATCAGATCCCGGTGATGTGAGCACCCAAGCAGGCAGCTGAGGCTGGACACTCAGGGCGAGTGTTCCCATTCATTGGCAGAGGGACAATGATCCTTTGTCTGCTTTCAGCTGTTTGCACGCTATTCATTTTATACACAAGCATAGAGTTAGCCTCACTGTGTTCTCTGTACTGGGGGTTATGAGCCATCCGCGGGTCTTGAAATCAATTTAGACGGTGGCTGTGTCGGCATTTGAAAAGTGACGTAGAATCAAAGTGGGCAGAATAGAAAATAGTAGGGTGCATGGTCCTTAAAAAGATTGTTTGGTGGACATACGTACTGATCCATCTACATGTTTGTTCTGGGTGAAGGTGAGCGATTCATGTCTCAGTGTGTGTCACAGGTAAAGCAATCCAAAGCTGCTGCTGCCCTGAGATGGGTTGGCAAATATGCTTTGCTGAACAGGTATTTGGATAGAGCCACATTCACTCGTAGTGTCTTGGGTCACGTCCATAGCACTGTAGCTGAGTTTACTAGTTCCAACACACTGTACAGACAACAAAGCCTAAATTATTTATTTGGTCATTTATAGAGAAGTGGCCCTCTCCTTTGGCTTATGCTATTGAGGCCAAAGCTTTCATTTTGAAGTCCAATTGTAGTCAATCTTCAGAATTTCTGTCTCCTGTCTTTCTACCCTAGGAGCTGTCTATGGGCTATAGGCATCACATACAGACTTAGATAAATGCATACATAACTACAGAAATAGAGTTGTAACAAAGGCAGCGGCTGCCTAGGAAGCCAGAGGTGTTCAGATGTGACGGCCTTCCAGGGCACAGCCAGCAGGATGACCTTCCATCCTAGGAAAATATTTTGATGTTTAAGCCCTCTGCACTCAACCAGACATTTCCTTGAACAAATTTTCAAGTAAAATATTTCAATCCTGCATTCATCTTGGGGGCCACGTGTTTTATCCAAGTTAAATATTTCCAGAAAATAAATGTCTAGACACCATCTCATATAAATTAAGCGCCCGTTTTTGAAAAGATTCTTAGCAGACCTCTTTTTTTGTGGTGTGAGGTGAGTATAATTTAAGTTCCATGAAAAATGTTAGGTGCTAGGTCAAGCCCGACGCGCCTCAGTCAGGTACGCTGTGAGAAGGTAGTGTGTGGCGGGGCAGTATGGGAAGGACAAGGTTCAAGGGTTATATGTTAGAGGATAGCCCCCTTTTCTTTGCAACTGTGATCCATAACAATCTTAGATGGAAAAGTACACATTTATGTCATGTACTTCATAGAAGTTCGGAGAATAAGGATGTGGGACTGAAGGAGATGAAGGTAAAATTCCATTATATTTCTCTGATTTTTGACTTTATTTCTACTTGATGTTTTTTCAAACAGACGGCCTTTGCCTCGTTCAAATTAGCCACTTCATTGCTTTTGATATTTATATTTTCTTACTATATACTTCTTTATTGTTTTGATGTATATTGTAGCTGGTTTTCCCTCACAGGAATGAATTTTCTAAAAATCAAATATGTAAAGGAAAGATCAAACATTTTAAGGTACTATTACATTTTTATAATATACCTTTATTCTTTGCATAAATGTTATAAATATATTTATATAAAATTTATAATCATGAAAAGATTATAATTATAGATGTTATAAACTGCTGTTATAAATCATTTACATTTTGTATAAATATAATAAACATATTATAAACATTATGCCTTATATAAAAATCATAAAATACATTTGTATTTTAAATAAATATTATGTCATATATTTATATACAACAATAAATATATAATAAAGTATAATATGATATTGTATGCTTATTATATATTCTCATTGCATATTTTTAGCTTGCTTATGATAAAGAAAATAATTTCATGAGTGAATTTACAATGAGGCATATTGAACTACTTGAAATCATGTGGAGAAGTAATTTAAAAGTAGTCACTTTTTTTCTAGATTTTTGCAAAGTCTTGGATAATACTATTCTCTAATTTTTTTATGAATAAAAGTTAAGAAAATATTCAAAAAGTAGAATGACAAAAAAATTTTTGCATTTCACCCAGAGATCTATAAATCCCTTTATTCTCCTTACCTGGGACCTTGCAAACATGAAACAAACACGTTTCTGCACTTGGCACCGTATTCCACTTACTCGCCCAGTGACTATTTAATGGACATATTAATGGATTTATGTGCCAGACACCAGGCTGTGTGCCAGAGAACAGAAACAGGGTCTGTGTTCTGATGGCTCTCGTCATGCAGAGAGAGGGAGTGGGAATAAGACCCAGAAATAAACAAGTAAACAGGTGGTGGAATCCCCAGGGACAGAGTAGCAGACAGTGTGCTGTAAGGCAGGCACAGCTTCACCTGGGCAGTCCAACATGCATTTCTGAGGAGGGTGTGTTAACTGACATGGAAACTCAGCCTTACAGTTGTTATGGTTTAGGTAAACCAGCGCTGTTCCCTGAGTGTCTGCAACAGGCAGCAGGTCCCGAGACCATGGCGGGCCACGAAGGCAACCATTCCCAGGCAGAGAACATTGGAGTGGCCCACGGGCCATGAGGGCCAGCGGTCGTAGGCAGGAGCCACATGGTGGGTAGAGAAAGAGGGTATTTATTTAGTGGGTTATAGAAGGGAAGGGGAAAGAGGAGAGAGAAAGAGAGAGAGAGAATCAGAGAGGAGGAGGGGCAAGAAGGGGCAGGGAGGATTGGAGCCATGGTAGCCACTACCTCTTTGGGAAGAAAGGGACAGGACAGGCCATTTTAACAATGATCCCAGGAAGCTAGCAAAGCAGGGGGAGACTTGGTCTGAAAGTACTGAGGAAGGATTTGAGAAAAATTGGTTTTGGGATCACTTACCAGTTTAATTTAATTTATTTTCTTTGGGGCCAGAGTCTTATTACATAGCTCCAATTGCCTTCCAATTCACTTTATTCCTGCACCAGCTCCTCCAGTGCTAGAATTGCAACTCTGTGTCACAACACATCCTGAGATCACATCGTGTATGAATAAACTTTGGATTACTGTTTTTAAAAAGTAGACTTAGCTATACGCCCTAGAGAAAACTCCACTATTATTATCTTACTAGATGAACATATCAATAAAACAACCCCTAATGATATAACACTTTTCCCAGAGGTCAAGGCAGCACTCCACCTCATCAGAGAAGCAGCTTCTCAAAGTCGATGGTAGTTAATGTAGAGACCCACAATTGGACAGTGTAGAGAGAGTGAGAGACTTTGGACTACTCTACCCTAAATGGACAGTCTCTATCTGACTCCTCCCCTCAAGGCTCGGGGATCTGTTCAGAAGAGAAGGCAAAAAAAGAGCCTCAAGTGGTGGTTAACTTAAAGGAACTAGTATTTTCCAGACACAACAGAGCTGATACACATATGAACTCACAGAGACTGTAACATCATGCCCAAGCCCATAGCAAGCTCTAGCCAGACAAAATCCTAGTGTGGAGAACGGAAAGTAGGTGCAAAGACCCATCGATAACCAAGAAACTATTTGCAATTGATAATCTCAGAGGGCAGGGGCCAGTGTTCTTCAGTGGGATGATACTGGATATCTCCACCGTACTCTGGGGCAGCCTCATACTCAGGAGTAGTTGGTCACACAAAAAGGACTCCATTTTGTGTGTGTGTGTGTGTGTGTGTGTGGTGTGTATTTGTGTGTATGTGCATGCACACTTTTTGTTTTGTTTCTATTATTTTTTTAAGAGAGAGAAAGACTTGAAGTTGGGTTTGTGTGTGGAGGGGTATATAAGAGGAAGTGGGGGAGGGGAAAGAATATGACCACAGTAAATTGTATGAAATTTTCAAAAAAATAAAAGTTTTTAAAAAGAGTAGCTCAGGGGATACTTTTTCCCTTTAAATCTCCTAGGGCACAGAATCTGTAGTGAAATGACTCAGAAATGTGATGGAGCTAGGATCATTGCTATTGTCTGTCTGTCACATGCTCCCTAACAAGATGACTGGTTTCTGTGGCAAGCTGTCTGAAAGCCGAATATGAGGCACCATGAGACAGCAAGCCACAGCACTCTCTTCCACACAGCCTTGACATTTACAATTCCAACTGAGATGGTCTAGTTCCCGTCCCTTGACACTATGCCTAGACTATAATTCATCCTTCTTGACTTCAGAGGCCAGGCCATCAAAGGCAGGGGAGCTTCCGTCTGGTTCTCCTGGGATGGCAATTCTTGGAACCTGGTCACCAAACTGTGAAGAAGCCCAGCAAGTCACACAGGATGGCTTCATGTAGGTGTTGTAACCAACAGGCTGACTGAGGTTTTCACCCACAGAGAGCGTCAGCTCCAGATGTGGGTCTTCACTTGCTTTCTGCTCCTACCTCAAGACACCTTGGCTTTGAGTCCTCCAGCCGACTTTCCGGTGCTCTCATTTCTAACAGTAGACAACAAAAATGGGGCCTTAGAGCTTTTATATGGGGCCATGCGTACTAAAGGTCACGTGGAGAGGATGAGGCTCAGGTTCCAGCATCATTCAGTGAAGCAAGCCATCCCCTGGCATCCCAGAGTCATTGTCCTGTCACCAGTGCATGGGCCTAGGCCAGGCTGACAGAAGAGGGGACAGATGATTCCATTTCCACAGGCACATCTGTGTACCTCTGCCTTCTACCGGTTGGATTCCACACCCCCTCGAGACTGTGTCCCTTCTTCTGCATGACAGTTTCTCTAGCAAAAGACAAACACATCTTTGTTCCAATCAAACCACATTATTTGCCTTTCTTTGTGTGTGAATAGCCTACAAAATCCCTTCTCAAAGGATGAATTGGAAGCATTTCTGCCTAGGTTGGGGATATACTTCAGTAGTAGAATACTTTCCTAATATGTATAAAGTCTTAGGCTCAGACTATGGAATCCCCAAAAGCGAGCAAACAAAGTATTTCTGCCTGCACCCCAAGGCTTCCATGGAGCTTCCCTTCTGGGAAGGGTTTTATTGTTAACAGGTTTGCAGTTGTAGCACATGGGTTAGTAACAGAGCCTTGCGGTGTATTCTGTCTGCTTCAAATCTTTGCTCAGCAGTTTATTAAGATGAGCACATTGCTTAACTGTCTGCACTCCAGTTTCCTCATCTGAAGCCACTTGCAAAAGTTTGTACTTTAGGGCAATTTTGTGAGAATTGAAGGAATTGTGAAAATATTTAAAGCCCAAAACACCATGTGGTAAACTGGTGGTAAACACACACATGTATAATATGTATATATACATATATGGCACACAGAGACTAGATGTATTTAGGCATGTGTAATATATGCATGTGAATGATCTGTGTATGATTTTGCTGAGACATAGCTTTGTTCTGTAGCCAAGTTTGAACACATGACCCTCCTGTCTCAGCCTGAGCTGTCTGAGCGCTGGCATCACAGGCATGAGCTGCCATCCTTGCAATGATATTATTCTTTACCTACTGATGTGAAGGAAGCAGATGGTAGCCTACTATTTTATCTGGGAACTAGTGTGATGCCCTGCCCCCTTCAGGACAGGATGTGGGCTTTCCCCAGTCTGTGCCCACCCTAGCACTGTGTGAGAGCTCTGTAAAATATGCTTCAATTATTGGACAACCAAGGGATCCACCTGGATGGGTTTGCAGGGAGTGCAGCCCAACATCATGAAGCTGAAAAATCAGTGTGCCTGGTCTCAAGGGGCAGAGAGGAGGTTCCATGCTCTGACATGTTAGCATCGAAGAAAGAGCCATGTAACACCCGATTTTGTGTTACACCCTCGGTATAGTTCATGCGCCACTGTACCGTATGCGAGTCGGGCAAGGGCCTGGAGATTGAAAGAACACACAAGGAGACCTGGGTCATTCGAATGGAGACTCAGACTTGGGGAAGTCCTTATCTACCTAACTGCTGCACAAGGACCTCCGCCCAGGCAGGTGGGAAATTACCAAACCAACAATGGAGTCAATGCCCTACAACTAATCACCAGGTGGGGCAGGGGAAATACAGGAACAAACAGAATGCTTTGTAAGCTGACCAGAAACTGTCCTCGCACCCCAGGAACAAAGGTAGACCGGGGCCCTACAAAGCCGTGGTCAGAGAAACCTCAGTCAGTTGTTAAACACGAAGGGAGAGCTGGAGCAGCAAGAGCCTGCAAGCACTGGGGTGTGACATCACCTGCCATTCATCTCTGTGGGTGAGAATGATTTACCACCAGCCTAGGGAATGTGGAGAAACACATGGAACTCGGCTGGGCTTCTCCATACTTGAGAAATGCAAATGGCGCCAAGGAAATGGCTTGAGTGTTGAGGTAATTTCCTAGATGGACTTGCAAATTTCGTTTGTCATCAGTTTCAAGGCGAGGGCCAAGAAACTGGAAGCTGGGATGTGGATGGTTCTGGGAAGCCAGGAGCTCATGGGCACCAAGCTTTCTACCCACAGTCTCAGCAGGAACTCTTGAAGTATGATGTCATAAGCCTGAGACCAGATAAGGCTACAGTGGTAAGACATTCAAACATGGAATATACCAAAAGGAAGTCCTCCTGCTGTGCAGTGCAGGTCAGTGGCATGGGTCTCTCTCTTTCTTTCCACTTAGTATACAGTTTCTTTGAGGCAATGCCAGGGACAGAGATCAATACAACCACCAGCCTCAAGAAACTCCTAATATGGTGTGAGAAACCAGCTCATCCTCAGACTATTCCCAGAAGGTGAAGTAAGTATGAGAGACAGGCAGAGCTGAGCTGCCGGGGCAGAGTAGGAGCCCCAACCTTATGGGCGAAGTCACTGTCAGTTACCATTACTAGGGCTTCGTTAGTGACATCCCATATGCCTGCCTTAGTGAACTTTCTAAATAGCAAATGTAGTCATGTCATTTCTTACTTATAATGCCTTTTAAAATGAACTTCATTCATATAGATGCAATACTGTGTCTCCTCAAGGTCCCCATTGAAGCCCTAGCCTCCACGGACTTGGTACCGGGAAGTCCAGCCTTTGAGAAGTAATTAGGATTGTGTGTGTGGGCTTAGTGCCCTCATCACAAGAGACAGGAACTGTCTGTCCCGTCTCACTCCCTCTGTCTCTTTGCCATGTGATGACACAGCGAGGAAGGGGCTTTTTATGAACGAGAAAGACAGCTCTCAGCCAGCACCTTCGCCTCGGCGTTCCAGCCTCCAATGAGAAATTCATTGTTAATAAGTCACCCCAACTGGGGTGTTTATTACAGGACCCAAACAACAAATACTAACACCAAGGACTTACCATTACTAAACCATTTTAGTTATTTTTAGTGTGTGTGTGTGTGTGTATGTAAACATATAAGCTGTCTATTGCTCATAAGAGCTATTTCAGTCTTTGTTGCTTTATGATGTACCCTGCCCTTTATTTTCTAGCCATCCCCCTGAGCAGGCTCTGTTTGTCTGGTTACTCCAAGAAACGTTGGTCCCTTGGCGTGTGCTGCCTTGTCTCCGCTGGTGCTGCCTTCCCACCCATCATCCCGGTTGTTGTTAGTCATCCTTTTAAACCAGCTGCTTTGTCCCTACCTCAGGACAGAATTCACATCCCAGCCCTTTTGGCCTTTGCTTACGCGTGGATGAGGCTGGAGATGCTCTTCCTCTGCTTGTCACACGGCGCTCTTTCAAAAGTCATGTCCAGATGCAACCAGGTGTGATGTCTTTGTTGACTCAGCAGAAGGAACTGGACACGTTCTCCCGGAGGCCTTTGCTTGATAGACACCCCTTGTTTCTCCTCCAGCTGGACTGTGAGCTCCTGGAAGCCAGGGTCTGTGTCTGTAGCTCCACATCCTGAGCTCTTAGTGTTTGGGAAATAGTGAACAGATGCATTAATCACCCCCCACTGTAATTAAGCTGCCAGCCTAGCACTGCGTACCACTCCATACCATAAGCCCCCTTTGAGGGCAGGCGTTTATTGCCTTATTTATTCTACTTTGTCTTTCCTCTCTTCAGTACTGCTCTTCACACTGAGTCAGTAGGAGACAGTATTTGTTAGTCGGTTGAGTCTAGATCCAGAGAATTTGGCTGGCTACATTTGACTCATTTTTTAAAACAAAGAAAAACAGTTAAAAATACAAGGGCTGGGCGGTGGTGACACACACCTTTAATCCCAATGCTTGGGAGGCAGAGACAGGCAGATCTCTGTGAGTTCGAGGTCAGCCTAGTCTACAGAGTGAGTTCCAGAACTGTTTCACAGAGAAACCCTGTCTAGAAAAATAATAAGAAAAATACATGGCAAAGTCAAAAAATGCCTTATGGGACATTCTAAGCTCTGAGGTTAAATCAGGATCTTTACTAATGATGGCCAAGTGACCTTGGCCAGCCACTTATTCAGCTTGAATTTATTTTCTTGGAATGGCTTGTCAGCTGGACTAATAATATCCCACATAGAAGATGGTTCTGAAGATGAAAAAAAGGCAGTATCCAGGAGATGCTTGGCACTTGAAGGTGCTCAACCAGAGCTAATTTCCGTTCACCCTGTTAGTGTCATAGCATGGCATCAGCTTGATTGGTTCCTTCCAAGCAAACTTCTGTAGGTCTTTGAGCATTAGAGACATGTCGCTTATGTGGCCCTGGCAGTTGGATGTGAAATAGTGGTGCCCTTGAAAGCTGACACTGGGCCGTGCCAGGAAGACATTAGCCTTCTCACAGGCAGTGCTATTCTGGGACTTGATGGCTTTGGAAAGAAGATAACAGCTGACTTTTGTGCAGATAGAGAATGCCTGTGTTCTGGAAGAAAGTGCCAAAGCCTCAGCTAATGCCATCTGGAAAGAACTCAGCCTACCCTGAAGTTGGGGATTCAAATGCTATTATTTCTATGCCAACATAAGAGTTTATTCAGGAAGCTGCAAAGAAGAAGAAAAAAACAATCAGGTTCCATAGTGATGAACTCCAAGGGAACTGGAAAGTTCCTGGGTCTTTTCTGCTTGCCTGTGTTCAATAGCTGTGAATACGGAAGGGAACGTGTGTTTGTCAGAACAGTCTACCTAATGCTGGAGCTATAGTTCCAAAGACTCGACAGAGCAGAGCTTCCCTTCACGTAGGCTTCATGTTGACGGTGGAGTGGTGAGCTGCTCTGTGTTCTTCTCACTCAAGCATCAAGGCTGGTAGAGTTGCCATCAATGTAGTACTGCCAGTTATCGTGTCAGGAAGAATAGGCAGGCCCACCCAGGCGGTCCACCAGGACAAAGACACAAGCCATATCTGTCTACACGTGACTATCCATTAAACATCATGGAATGATGATATGGTGTTGTGATACAAGCTTTAGAAGAGAAGCATTAAAATATCAGAAGCATGTGGAAGAAAGGGAACCGATTGTCTGAGGCGCTGGGGAAGTAGAACCATCAGAGTTTGAGGATCAGTCAACTGGGGAGCAAAAAGGAAAAGGAGAAGCGCAAGATGGTCAGTCTTCTGTTTTCTGCTGTCTTGATTGATGATAGGCAAAAGATGGTATATAGTTCACAGGAAAAGGAATGCTCAGTGAGCCACATGTTACTTCTGCTTCCTGAGGAGAACCAGGAAGAATTATTAAGTAAGGCACTGAATGTGTGGATCTGGACCTTAGGTGGAAGATAAGAAACCAGGATAAGCATTCAGTGGTCATCTGCTCAGAACTGATGGCTCAAACTAAAGGAAAGCAGGTGGAGCAAAAAGTAAATCAGGTTATGAAGTGTAGGGGAGGCTATTAAAGTGGATTGTTTATGCAAGGGGCATGAAGTAGAAATTGATGCAATTATTTTGAGAAATAATTTTCAGTCATCTGGTAAAGATATGCAAATCCTTTTACCCAGAAATTCTGGCCCCAGGTGTATATTCTAGAAAACATAGGAGAAGTCACACAGAAGACACTCAAACAACATGGCAACACTAGCAAAACCTGGAAGCAACCCACCTAGCCATCCAGACTAACTAGAGAGGCTAAATTCACACAATGGAAAGACACCGCAATAAAGCCTAATGAAGCAGAACTTCGTGCAGCAGCATGGATGAGCCTCAGGAACAGAAAAATAAGTGGAAAAAGCCAAGTCACATAAGAGAACATCCAGTACAATTCTTTTTATATGAAGTTCATATGCTTGCAAAACTAAACACATGTGGGAACAACTTTACAAAAATCAGTAAGGGTAGGATAAACACAAAACTAAGAATAGTGGTTGTTTGGGGAAAGGAGAGGAAGGATTAGGACCCCAGTGGTGTCAGGGTTCTAGAGACCGGAATAATGCATTTCTCACTAAGTGTAGAAGGGGAAAGGGTACCCATTGCACTCACTCCTTTTCCTTCTTCTTTTTTTAAATGTTACTTCCAGAATGTGGAATAGTTATACTCAATACTTTTAAATATTTATGTTTTTTTTTATTTTTATCTTTTTGTGTGTAGATGATCATGTACATGTATGAATATAGGCGAACTTTTCTTTCCTGCCCACCAGTTCCCAAATAACCAAGTTGGAGACTCAATATTAATTATAAATGCTTGGCCAATAGCTCAGGCTCATTACTTAGTAGCTCTTATAACTTAAATTAACATAATTCTTATCTAAGTTCTACCACGTGGCTCATGGCTTGTTACGTCATTTCGTACCTGTCCCGTTTTCTCTGTGTCTGGCTGATGACTCCGGAAACTCTGCCCTTCTTCAGCCCAGCATCCTTAGTTTGGTTGCCTCACCTACATTTCATGCCTGGCCACCAGCCAGTCAGCTTTTTAATTAAACCAATCAGAGCAATATATATATATATATATATATATATATATATATATATATACACAATGTAAAGGAATATTCCACATATGAGTATATGTGTTTGTAGAGATTAGAGGTCAACCTCTAGTGTTGCTCCTCAGCCACCTTGTTTTCTTGAGACAGGGTCTTTCACTGGCCTGAGATTTACTGATTAGTCTGGAGTGGCTGCCAGTGAACCCCAGAAATCACTTGTCTTTATCTCCCTGGTATCAGGATCATATGTTGCAGGAGCTGCTTGTTTGTTCCCAGCTGCTTAGCACAAAATAATCACACAGAAACTATTAACTAAATCATTGCTTGGCCCTTAGCTCTAGCTTCTTATTGGCTAGTTTTTATATATTAATTTAACCTATTTCTAGTAATCTGTGTATCACCACGTGACTGTGGCTTACTGGCTAAAGTTCCGGCATCTGTCTCTGGCAGGGCTACATGGCTTCTTTATGACTCTGCCTCCTTTCTCCCAGCATTCCATTTAGTTTTCCCCACCTAGCTCTATTCCTCTATAGCTATGCTCTGCTATAGGCCCAAAGCAGTTCCTTTATTAACCAATGATATTCACAGCATACAGAGGGGCATCCCACATCAATCATAAGTACACACCACTATGTCTGATTTTTCATGAGAGCTCTGGGATTGCATTCAGAATCTCATGCTAGCACAATATACAACCTCTTGCCTAAGCCATCTCAGGAGAGATGGCCTCACAACTTACTCTGGGTTTTAGTAATAATCTAAAAGTTAAAATAATGAAGAAGGCTTGAACATAGGAATAATACAGTCTGAAACATTATATAGTCAGTGGACATGGAATTGTAAAAGGAGGTCACTTAATAGTCAAGACAAGAGAAAAATAGAACCCTAAAAATTAGCAGAAAGTTAACTACTGTGAAGACAGTTTAGAAAGGGACTTCCATGTAACCAGTCCACAATGATGAGTCTTATGAATATATGTCATTTTACTTCGCCACAATATTTTGAAAGAGATGCTCTGTTGGGTTCTTTTAATCAATGAGAAAAACTAGATTCAAAGAAGCCATGTCATAATCTAAGGTCATATTTATGTGAGTGGCAGAGTTTAGATTAGAACAAAATCTGTTTGAAAATCTGTGCTTTTAGCCAGACATAAACCTGAGTCCTCTCTTCTCCAAACAAGGAGGGTTTTGAGAAGGAGGAAAGACTTGGCAATGTCAAATGTTGCTGAGATATAAAATAAGGCTGGGAACGTGGTTAAGTTAGTCAAATGCTAGCCTAGTGTGCATGAAGCCCTGGGTTCAGTCCTCAGAACTGAAACTTGGCTGGATAGTACTAGCTTGAGGTCCCAGAATCCGGGAGGTGGAACCAGGATGTTCAGAGTTGAAGGTCATCCTCTGCTAAGTAGTGAGTATGAAGACAGCCCATGAGGCAACATGAGATCCTGTCTTAAAAATAAGTAAGTAAATAAACAATGAAATAGATGATAGGTACATATATAGATAGACAGATAGATACACAGACAGTCAGATAAGTGGTGCACAAAGTCTTCTATGGATCTAAGCATGTAGAAATGAGTGACTTCTATCTACCCTTAGGGTCAACAGTGACAGCAAAGTCCAGTAAATGACATTCAATTGTATTAGACAAAATGATGAATTAGAAGCAGAAAAGTCAAAACAGATGGTGTAAATTGGATTTAATGGCTTACACTGGTAACCCCAGCACCAGAGAGGCTGAGGCAGGAGCCTTGCTGTGAGAGTTCAAAGCCAACCTTAGCTATTAGTGAGTTTCCTCCTGAGCTAAAGAGTGAAATCTTGTCTCAACAAACC
>NC_022016.1:72700880-72731620 GCF_000317375.1 Microtus ochrogaster
TCCCTCCCTTGGGAGGGGCCACAGTCCAGACTCCACCTCCAAGAAAGCCCGCTAAATGGTGACCCCTCCCCAGGGAGGTTCAAGACCACTCCCACAGGCTATTTAAACTGCCCCCCCCCCAATGAACACATGGTCTCCCGGTTTTCTCTGGTAGTTCTGGCTCTCCTTTCCCCTCTCTGTGTTTTCCCAGGGGCCTCTGGTTGTGCTGGCATCCATTAAACCTGGGGCATTTTTAATTTGGTCTGATCTGGTTTGATTTGGGTTTTCCCACTGAGGGGACTATTTTTCCCACTGGCCCAAGGCTACATACGCCCTTCTTGCCCATGCTCTCTGCCAGGCTAAGATCGGCTTTGTCTGGGTGAGTTCCCCTTTCTCACGTACATGCTGCTAGGGTCCGGTTGACGGGTTGTCTGTTGGAGTCACGGCCATGCTGGGCATCACCTTGCTGAGGTGAGATTGTATGGGACGGAGATGTCTCCCCACACATTTCTTACGCCCCTGTTTTTGACTCACAGTCTTATCACAGTGGACGCATTGTGGTAGGCTTTGAGTCCCAAGACTTGACATAGACTTATAAAAATAGTCACTTGCAATTGGAGGCCTGATCTCCAAATGCCTTTAGGCTACCTTTTACTAAAACTTCTTTTAAATTGGGCTATCTAACGCCTAACATAAAACAAACAAGGCTCCAAAAGTCCATGGTTTCTGGATGCTGTGCTCCTGCTCCCCTCCCCTCCTTCGCTTCCCTCCCCTTCCCCGTTCCCCTCCTTGCTTCTCTAGCTGTTTATTGCTTGTCTCCATTCCTGGCATCAATCTGGTCACACTGGGACTCTCTACAATGGATCCAGATCCATTCCCCCAAGTTTTAGTGGTTCTGAGGACTGAACCCGGGGCTTCATGCACACTAGGCTAGTATTTTAGTCTCTCTTAGTGTCCTCATTGTTGTCTAAGTTCTCTGGGGTTGTGAATTGTAGGCTGGCTTTCTTTGCTTTATGTTTAAAAACCACCTATGAGTGAGTAAGTGTGATAATTGTCATTCTGTGTCTGGGTTACCTCACTCAAAATAATATTTTCTAGCTCCATCCATTTTCTTGCAAAATTCAAGATGTTATTTTTTTCTGCTGCGTAGTACTCCACATTTTCCTTATTCATTCTTTGGTCGAGAGGCATTTAGGTTGTTTCCAGGTTCTGGCTATGACAAACAAAGCTGCTATGAACATAATTGAGCATGTCCTTATAGCACGATTAAGCATCCTTTGGATATACCTTAAAGCAGATTGTTAGACAGACAATTGTGGTGAAACTAAGTTCTGCCCTGCCTGGATGGCTCCATGAATATAGCGCTGGAACAGACAGAAGAGTATGTAAATGGACGGCTGAAGAATAAGTACGGGGATGCATTCATGCGAGGAAACTGTAATGGTAGTAAAAATAAAATGCTGCAGATCCCCCAGTGGGTGCAGTGGTCAGTGGGACATGAGACCACACTGCAGGTCTCCAAGCGGGGGCAGGCAGCGGGCAGCGGGTCCTGAGAGCACCCAGTCCCAGGCAGCGAAGACACAGGGGCAGCGAGTCCCAGGCAGAGAGACAGACAGATGGGCATGCCATGAGACCATGCCGCAGGTCTCGGCTGGTCCGGGGCAGGGACAGGGAGTCATGCGGATAGGCATTCTATGCAGAGTGAAGTTGGATATTAGTGGGTTATGGGAGGGAAAGAGAGAAGGGGAACATCAGAGAAAGGGGGAGAGAGAGAGAGAGAGAGAGAGAGAGAGAGAGAGAGAAACAGAAGGGGGAAGGGGAGAAGGGAGAGACAAGGGGGGAGGGAATAGGTGTGGCTTGTCTCTTAAAGGGACAGAGCAGACCATCACAGAAACAATGTACTGTTTATAAGTACACAGAAGTGAAGGGTGTGAAGACACCAGGAGCAGCTCTCTTCACAGTTGGATGTACTTTATTACGAAGAGTTTCATTTTTCGTTCTTTTACCATCTTAGTTGGCCTGTTTTCATAGTGGTTGGTGTGCTTTATTTTGTTTTGTTTTTTTAATTGACATTGAAATAAGAGAGAGGTGTTACTTTACAAATAATTTTTTTTTTTTTGATTTTTTGAGACAGGGTTTTCTGGAGCCTGTCCTGGAACTACCGCTTGTAGACCAGGCTGTACAAATCAAATCTTAAAGTTTTCATATTCGCATTTACTTCTGTATGTCCAGAATATTAAAATTAAAAAAAATCATGATTGCATAGAATAAAACCAAGCAAGAGCAACCAGGTTTTATAGTCAGGTCAATTCCCAGCTCACAGGAAACAGTCAAACACCAGATACTCAGGCTGGAAAAGCCTTGGTCATTAGCTGGGGCACTTGGCAAGTACCTAAAGGGAACAAATTTTAAGTATGTTGTTTATTTTTCATTTAAACTCTTCTTTGTTCATCTTTTCCCCTTTTTGTTTATTTTGTTTGTGGATTTTACTCTTTCAATAATTTCAATATTTCTTCAAGATTACATTTTATGGCCATCTTTGGATTTTTTTGGCTAAAATACTTCAATTTTTTTTTAGTCACTAAATTAAGGTTTCTAATATATGTATCTTTAATTTGGTCTACATAAAATAGTGCTCCACTTCAAGTATGATATAAGATCATTTAAGCCTTTTAGTTTCTTCTCTTATACCTGTCCTTTATAGAGTCATTATAAATTCATAATAATTATTACTGCTTTTACTTAAAATAATCAATTTTCTGTTAAAGAAATTTTTAAAAGAGAAAACATTACTTTTAACATATATCCAAATAAGTACTACTTTGTTATCCTTCAGTTATTTGTCTAGACACATGTTAGTACCTCATCACCTTGTTTTCATTTTTGTCTGATGAATTCCCTTGAGAGATTTCCCATATAAATATGGAAGCCAAGTCTCTAAGGAATGGCAATGTTCTACACAAGAACCACTCCAGTGCCAGGTATGAGAAACAGGCTTTAGAATGGTTGATCAGAGGTTGAAGGTAAGCCCCATCCCTCAAGATACCATACACTTAGTAAATAGGGCTGATTGGATTATTTGAGCTGGATTTAACCCAAATGCCTCTTTCCTACTGTCTAGCTTTCATGATACCCCAAATACTATGCAATCTACCAAGTAGCAAAGAAATAAATAGTTTTATATAGGTGTGAAACCTACAAACCACAACAATGGCCAGCATTAAAAGATACCCATAAAGCAAATGGAGACCATCACAGAAAACCACAACTGGACCCAATGCAGAGATTAGGGCAACATAGGGAGCCTAGCGCCAACAGGCACATCTACACCACAGCTCCTGCATTTACAGATCAAGGACTATCATGGAAGAGAGGGAAGACAGATTCTAAGAGCCAGAGTACCAAGCAGTCTGCAATGAAACAGTCGTTCATAGAAATATTTACATAAAGAAGAGATAGAAGTGCTAATGTAGAAGCAGGGGTCTCTCACAGGGTCACACCTCTGGAACAGGAAGGGTAGGAGGCTGATGACTGGTGAGAAAAGTAAGATGAGCCTCTCCCAGGGATGGCTCTCATACCTGGTTGTCAGTACAAAGCAGTTATCCCTGAAAACATATACACACAGACAATAACAACAACAAAAAAGACTTAGCAGGTTGTATTTGTATATATTTGTGCATAAATCCACATACATATGCATATATCAACAATAATCGGAGAAGTGGGACTATCAATTTGAAAGGAAAGGGAGACATGAAAAAAGTTAGAGGGTAGGGACTTGGGAAGGATTGGAAAAGGAAATGGGAGGGGAAAATATAACTATATTTTAATTATAAATGTATAAGAGGTTAAAAAAGAGTCCATGAGTTTGAAAGAGAGGAAGGTGGAATATATGGGATTGTTTGAAGGGAGGAAAAGGAAGGGGTAAATGATGTAATCATATTATAATCTCTAAAATAAAAGAAAGGAAAGAAGGATGGTCAAGATAGGGAAACAGTATCTTAAGATTTAAGTCATCTGAAGAGAATTCAGAAAGTTTAAGGCTTAGGGTAGACAGAAATCTAAATAATTCTGACAATTAAATTCTTCTTGAGAAGATGAAGAAATGTATTAAAAGGAACTGAAAACACAATATAAATGTATACAAATCTTTGAGGAAAAACCCCAGTCATCTTAGCAAGGTAAAAAGCTAAAAGATAAAGTATGGCATAAAATAAAACCAAAACAAAAGAAACAATGAGATGGTAGATTTAAACCTAGCTATAATCAATAATTGTATTAAATGTGAATGACATAAATTATATCCTTAAAGGCAGAGATAGCCAGACTAGATTAAAAAATGCATAACATATCTACCTGCTGTTACAACATTTGAAATATAAAAGCAATATTTAAAGATCACTAAAGGTAATTATACAAGCATTAAACTGAAGTAAACTGAAGTGGCTATTTAGAATAAAATAAAGGAGATTTTAGAACAATACTCTTAATGGAGAAAGAAAAGACCAGAAAGATAGTTCAATTTCTTTCCGTGGTGTGAGGACACAATGAGAATTCAGGAGTCTGCAGACTAGAAGAAGGCCCTCAATGGAACCTCAGCATTCTAGTGCCCAGTGTCAGGAGCCTACGGATTAAAAGAGGGTTCTCAATACAAGATTGTTATGTTTACATCATTTCAGCCTCCAGAACTCTGGGAAAAAACATTGTTGCTTATAAACCACTCAGTCTATATTTGTTCAAGATTTTCAAACTAAGACAAGACTTATCTTAAAAGAATTATAGTTAATATATGTAAAAATAAGTGACTGATTTATATTTTACTAAGATTGTGAGAAGTCAATACCAGCCCTTGTCATGTCTGTTCAGCTTTATATTGGAATTCATACTCAAAACAGTAAAGCAATGGAAAGAAATTTAAAAATAACCTATGTATTATACAGTAAAAAAAAATCCAACTATCTGTATTCATACAGTATATGATCATCTTGGAAATTGATAAGGAGTGCACAGAGTAACTAAAATATAAATTTAAGATGGCCACAAAATAAAGATCAACTAAAATGATTATTTTTCACATGCTATCAAATAAAAGTTGAAAATTAGAATGATTAAAAACAAATATGCTTATAATTATATTAAAATTATGACATTCTTATTGATGAGTCAAATATGTGTGAAACTGAGACAATAAAACCACAATATTATTAAGTAAGTGGGAAATTATACCAGCTTTATAGGATGAAAAACTTCAAATTATTAAGACATTATTTTTCCTCCAGTTCATCTATAGCTATAGTGCAGTTTCAGTGAAAACCAGCAGAAACTTTGTAGAGTCTGACAAGGTACATATGGAAGTATAAGGGATCTTCTTGAATAGCCAAAATGTTTCTTTCTTTCTTTTTCTTTTTCTTTTATTTTTGTTTCGTGAGCAAGATTGGACAACTTTCTATGATTTTATGATATAATGAGTTGTGTGGTTTGGGAATAGGGAAAGACATACATTTCACTGGAACAAAGTACAGAGTCCTGAAATGACCACGGTCAGTCACTGTTTTGTAAAGGTGCCAAGGTAATTCAAGAGAAAAAAAAATAACAGTCTTTTCAACAAATGTTGGGATAATTGGGTACTCATGTGGAGAAAAATTAACCTTGATCTTTCCTTTCTAATACCATGCACAGTCAGTAGTCCAAATGAATAAAAAGCCCAAATGTAAAACCTAAAATTATAAAATGAGAAGAAACCAAGAGAAAATCCTTACAATATGACAGGCGATGGCTTCTTAGGACACAAAACCATGAGACTGACTTCAAAGGAAAAAGTAATAAGTTGAATTTTCTAAACGTTAAAATTTCTGTTCCCCTGTAAATATTGCTAAAGATGATGAGAAAACTACCAAGGAATATGTTCTTCACAAAGGTCTTTTATGTAGAATAAAGAAGTTGTGCAATTCAATCCAAATTACCACCAATTCAATAAAAGGAGAAGTAAAAGCTTAGAGTCAACAGCTATGCAAACAGATCAGAGGCCGGGAGCACACTGAGACTCAGGGTGATTTTTTTCTTTACCCTCATGTTCTAGTCAAAGATTTCTTTTTTCTCAGATCATCCTGTGTTTCCGATTTATACCATGGTGCCTTGTGACGACACTGGAGGAGTGAAGGAATAAGTCATTGTACCCTAGGAATGGACTGTTCTTCTCCGAAGAGTAAAGGATAATTTGCTGTTGTTTTCCCAGTGTGTGGTTCGGAAGACTCAATGAAAATCCCTAGGAATTAGAGGAAAGGTAAAGTGAAACGTAGAGTTCACTGCGGACTCCAGAACGGTGAATATCGGGAGGATTGACGTCACATGTGAAGAAGCTGTAAATGAGAACGCTGTAGATTGCTGATAAGACGATTCGGTGGAACGCCCGGGAAAATGCTGGGACCTGTTACAAAGTTAATCCTACGTTTATTGTGCGTGCGAGTGGGCAATTCTAGTCACATGTCTTTATTGAAAATAAAATAGCCACCTGGCCACATAAAGTGTTATGAATACTAATATCCATGACATATCATGATGTCTGCCTCCAACAGGTAAGCAGATAAACTTCGGTGCATTCGTTCAATGGAATCTAATCAGCACTGCAAAGGAATGAACGAGTGAAGTATTCAACTACATGGAAGGACCTAACAGCATTCCAAGAATAGACTATGAAGACATTTCATATCAGCCCATTTGTCCTGGCAGAAGGGGTGCCAGGGGTTGTAAAGTTTGAGGTGGTATAGATGGTGTGGGAAAGAAGAGGCTAGATTTGGAAGGGACGGAAGTAAACTTGAGGTGATGGAAATATAACTTCATAGTGGCAATAGTTGTAGAACTATATATATATAACAAATATGTGTTTGTTAAAATCCATCAAATTTTGTGCATTTGCTAGTTTCCAAATTTTACTTCAGTGAAGCTGAGTTTTCAAAGGACCTACCTAGGCTGAGGTAATTATCACATGACGAGTGGGTAACCAGGCAGATGCATAGAATTTAGTGCTTTTCTTCACCTCAGCTTCTCTTTTCTTTCAAGGCCAACATTTTCCCCAGATGAGGTGGGGAGTGGGGGGAAGATGGGGCCAAAACTGTGCACAGGGTTACCAAATTTAAAATGATTCTGGATGACCATTAGCTTGAGTTTTCTCTTGATTTTGGCTTTAATTGGTCAACCCTACAAGGTTCCTCCTCCTGTCACTGTGGGATCCACTGTGAATATCAAACGTCTACCCAGACAGAGTCTACCTAGAGAAGAAAACTACCTCACATTAAAACACTGCGAGTTTTTGAGTCTTTGTCTACACAATCGCCTACTAAGATAATGAAAATATTTGATGACATTTTTAGGTCAAAATATCTCACCCCTTGTTTTAGGACTCCCCACGTTTTCCTACTGCGTTACACCCTTTCAGCTCTGATTGGCCTCAACATAAGCGTTGGTCGATGTATTTTTTAACCATATGGAGAGGTTTCTTTCTCATCTGTGTCCTCCATTTCGAGGGAGGGGCTCATTCATATTGTTTCTACACCCAGAGCACTGGCTGGCACCTACTGCCCACCAGTGAACATCTGTCCAGTGGGCACATTCATGAATCACATGGTTCGCAGTGTACGAAAACCAACTCCTTCCCACTCTCCCCCTTAGGTGTCATCTGCATCCATCTCAACCTCCAGGGCTTCTTCCAGTTAGAGCCTCAAAGAAGGGGTTTAGCAGATGACATGTGTGTTCCACAGAGACTGCCTCCGTGATTTCTTTGTTCTAGTTTTGGTTCTGTTAACCCCGAGAGCTTGGACAATCAACCTTCGGTTCTCCCAGAGTCACTTTGAACATCTAAAAAGCTGGAAATGCATGGCAAACACACCACAGTTATTTTGAAAATTCAATGCTACAGCCTCTAGATCAAGAACAGTTGCAGAAGAATTCGTGAAGTAAGTCTTGCTCCCAAAGAAGGGCATGATTACTCAGGGATGCTCAAACCCCAAGGACACGAAGATACCATTTCACAAAAATTTCACGAGACATGTCGATGATCTTGGAAAAGTAGAGTGGACCGTGGCACAGCAGGGACAGGCCAAAATGTTTCGCCCCCTCTTTTCTTCCCTCTGAGGTGTGTATCCACATCTGGCTTAAGTGATCGGGCAAAATTCATTCGTTGGTTTCACCCTGCTGACATCTCTGTCGCTGTCCATGCAAGTCCTAGACTGCTTGGCTGTAAGATCAGCAAAGTGTTAACCTCCTCCCCCGGGGTATCTAGAGATTAAGTATAGATAAGGAGGGGGTTTAGGGGTGTGCCATTCCATGGTGTCATCTGGAAATACTTTGGTTGAACTACATAGTGACACTTGACCAAGAGCTCCCTCTGGGCTTCATGACAGGTGTCGGGTTTCCTACCACTTCAACAGCAACAAAAGGAAACAACAGTGAGTGTCTGGGTCCCTTTCTCATTTAAAAGGGGACAACAGGGAAGCAAACATCTAGGATAAAAGCACCACACTTGAAATGCAGATGCTCTTTCTGGGATAGGGGTTGAGTGTGTCTCTCCATGGCTCAGGTGTTGGAGATCTTGTTTTGGGTGAAGCTTTCTAAGAAGTGGTGGAACCTTTACAATAGAGGGCGTCATGGCAGGTGTTCAGTCATGGGGACTGATGTGGTTGTCACCAGACCCTGGTTAGTCTCTCTCAGAGAGTGTTGTGAGGTGGTGTCCCACCTCACTGGATACATTCTGGACAAACTCTTGCCATTTCCGTGTATCTAACACGAGGCCCCTGGCAGATGGTCAGACACCTGGGGGTACTTGATCTTAACCCCTTAGACCCTCAAATGGCGAACAAAATTAAATCTTCTTCTTTAACAGAAACCCAACCTCCAATATTTTAGGACAACAGCAGAAAATGAACTAAGGCAGTGTACCGTCTTTTTAAATCTGCGAACATAATTGTTTATTATCTTCTCTGATTCCCATGGTCTCTCTGTAGGGCAGATGGTGAAGGTACTACCACCCTATTGTATAACTAAGCTAAGAGGTATCGGTGCCTGCAAATGTCACACAAATCTGTTAACCAGCTAGGAAGTTGGGGGCATGGGACTTGAACTGTAGTCTTGGGTGCATGGGACTTGAACTGTAGCCTTAAACTCCAGGTCTTTAAGGCCAAGGCTGTTGCTGTCTTCATGCCTGGGCTTACATTGTTCTCTCTGCCTAAAACAACTTTATAGACCAGAATAGCTTTCCAGTACTTTAGATACCGAGAAGGGAATGATGAACGGGACAGCGGTAGGGAGTTGACTACACAGCAAGGATCATGGAGGGAAGACTTGTCCTAGTTACTGTTGCTGCCGTAAAGCAAGATGACCGAAAGCACGTTGGGAGGAAAGGGTTCATTTGGCTTACTTTTCCACATCACTGTTCATCACGGAACGAAGTCAGGACAGGAACCCAGAGGCAGGGGCTGATGCACAGGCCATGGAGGGTGCTGCTTAATTGCTTGCTCCTCGTGGCTTGTTCTGCTGCGCTCTTACAGAACGCAGGACCACCAGCCCAGCAATGACCCCACTCACAGTGGGCTGGCCCATCCCACATCAACCACCAATTAAGAAAAACACCCAACAAGCTTGCTTGAAGCCAGAGCTTATGGAGGCAATTTTTAAATTGAGGTTTCCTCTTCTCAGATGATGCTAGCTTGTGTCAAGTGGATATAAAAACTAGCAGCCACAAGATACAACCCCTAATGGATTGAACTCAGAGTCCCTTCCTCATCTGTAATTAGGGATCATTAACCTGATAGTGGCATGCAGTCTTTGGACATGGGAGCCAGGCTGGAACAGGAGAAGGGGAGACAAACTCTGACCTGCAGAATTCCAAGGCATCACAGCTGCAGGGACCTTCGGTCAGTTCTCAGTCCCTACTGTAAAACCTTTCTTCTCACCTCTCCCTCTAAGCCAGATAGGGGCAACACCGCCATTGGACAAATAAGAACCTCCAAGTTGGTCCTGGTTCTGAGAATCCAGCACATGGAACCTCATGGTCACTAGTGTGGACCAGTCCTGGGCAGTCTTTGTGAGGGTCTCCTAAAGAGAAACACTAGACTAGTACTCCTTCTGGCCCCAAGGACCTAAGGTAACTGACCTGCAGGGTTCGCTTGGTGTCTGAACAGGACTCAAGCCAACATGCAGAGAGAGAAACAACCCAGTTTAAAATTAACCAGTGAAAAGTTTTTCATTCCTATCAACAAGTGAACAATGGGCCAAACTAGTTTTTTGTTTCTGCTTTTCGGAGCCAAGGTCCAGTGGGTGGCACTTAGGCTGACCGCACTCGAGTGTTGCTTAGCTTTCAATAGAAATCCTGCTTCTTTCTCTGTCTCGTGAGAGGACTTGGCTTGTTTGTCTCCTCTCTGTCCCTCGTTCCTTGTCTACAATCGGGGAAATATTCATGTCCAATCTCAGAGAAGTGCATGAAATGGTAGCTGCACACACAAGCATGCCGTGAAACAGGTGGGAAATAAATTCCAATTTCTTGCCCCTTGCCCAGAGAGTAACAAAATATACGGCATAAAGAATATATTTTTAAAAAATCATAAAAACGGCATATAAGTGTTCACAGCTTTTTAAAAGAAGAGTTGAATGAAGACCAAGGCCAGCATTATCCATTCATCATTTATTGCAATTTGAAAGAAAACCCAGGAATCTGTGAACTGCCAAGCTGGCTGAAGGGGTCACCCTGCTCAAAACCAAGCTCGTTATTCTTGCCAGCTTCCCTGCACTCCGGGTTTCCTCAGTACGCTGGGAGCTCCTGCCCCCACTCGTACCCCTTGTCAGCATGACTGATGAATTCAATATCCCCGTCTCTCTAGCTGACAGTTGAGCAAGCTGACTCCAATCTGCAGGACCCCCTGGTTGCCTGGCTCAGGCTTCCCCAATCAGCGGCCAGAGCTGCTGTGGACAGACAGACGGGTCTGCGGGGGCTGGTAAATAAGAACTCCCCGAGTGCCTCTGCCAAGGGCCGATTTGACGAGACTGCCATTCACCTTGTCAGCCTGTGTGTGGGATTCATCAAGAGTCGGCCTCTCTTTAGTTCGCTTTCCTCAGTGTTCCAGGAAGGCTTTGCCTTTAAACCTCACTGTTCTGGAGGCGCGACAGCTCCACCGGTTCATTACGCGTCACAGCACGACCACCTGCTATTCCAGAAGCATTTAGGTTCCGAATGGGGGGTGGGGTGGGGTGAGAAAGGTCGCTTGGCGCCATAATGGGCTAGAGCTTCCTTGGTTTTATCCATTCATATTCTACAAATATTTATTCAGGCTGCGGTTTAGCTGTGGAGAAACTGAAGAAGAGGATCTTTGGGGGTGAACGTCACTGCTCTTGCGCGCGGCATAACGGAATCCAGAGATTCCACCTCACAGTCTGTTCACGTCGGCCGAATGTTGAATGAGTCAGGTACCTCACCTGCATCACCACGCTGACTAGTTAGGTGATTCTACTGGGTAACTGAAATGGAACCCAAACCCATCCGGCATCAAATCCCATATTAACCATTTCTACTGCATTTTTTGTTTCCATACTTTTTAGTTTTATATTTAATTTAATTTAGTTTTATATTTAATATTAATTTTTAAAAACCCCACAACTGGTAGAATAGAAGGAAGACACTGCTGTTTAGGGAAGCTCTTTGAATAATGCAAAGTGTCTTGCTATAAGAGGACTTTGTTCCTGAGCCTTTGGGGCTGCAGTGGGCTAGTGTTCGGTGGACAATGCGGCATTTGGTGACTGACCTCTCCTCCAAGTTCAGGAAGCCTCTCAGGTTTCAGCCATCCAGGCTGCCTGGGAGCCTGGGGACTGGGAACTAATTCCTTATGTGCTTCTCCTGGCCTGAGGCACGGCCTGAGACTTTTGTGTTAACTGGAGGGATGTGGTCAGCCTGGACACTGCTGCGGAGATTTAATCTAAGTAGCCACCGGAATGGGCTCCATCCAACCTGGAGAAAATGCCTATTTCTTACATGTATTTGAAGGTTAACTTCCCTTGCAAAGGCCTCCCATGGACGGAAGAGGGAAGGCTCCTGTGTTCAGAGGCATTGCTCGTGCACTGCTTAGCTGCTCTGGCTATTGAACTCCAGATACTACAGGCAATGTGAAGAGACAAGATGAAACAACTCCATCTACTCAGTGATGCCTTGTTGTAGGAGGAGGGCGCTGCTTGTTTGTACCTGCTGGTGGCTAGCTTAGATCCGAAATAACCACACAGAAACTGTATTAATAAATCATTGCTTGGCCTATTAGCTCTCGCTTCTTATTGGCTAACTCTTACATCTTAACTTAACCCATTTCTATTAATCTGTATGTCACCACAATGTGGTGTCCTAACAGCAAAGTTTCAGCATGTCTATCTCTGGTGGCAGATCCACGGCGTTGCTCCGACTTCCTTCTCCCAGCATTCAATACAGTTTTCCCCGCCTACCTAAGTCCTGCCCTATCAACAGGCCAAGGCAGTTTCTTTATTCATTAACCAATAAAACTAACACATAAACAGAAGGACCTCCCACACCACCCTGTAGAACGTTGAACATGTTTCTTTTTTTTTTTTCTTCTCAGATCACGCTTTAATGGAGTGCCCTTGGTTGAGAGAGAACATGAAGCGAAGGGGCAGGGAAGGAGGGGGCAGAAAGCGAGGGAGAACAGGAAGCAAGAGAGAGAGAGCAGGAAGCGAGAGGAGGAACGAGGGGCAACATGTTTCTTAACATCTCCATTTCTCCATCCATAAAGCAATGACGGTGAGAACTTTTCATTTGGACAGAGTTGCTATACAGATCCAGTCGGATACTTCCATCTATTTAGTACCCACTGGAAACCCCAGACACAGTGAGGAACAACACAGACATGCACATGAAGCTCCGGGACCTCCTGGGAGAGGGAGACGTCGCACAGCCTGGACAGAGAGAGCCATTTAAAGAAAAATGATGAATGGCATTATTAGAAAGTAATCCAGGGTGCTCGTAGGGTGTGGGGATGCAAAGGTCACTTCCTGTGAGACTTGAAGGGGGGGTCACAGGTGACATGGTGATGGGGAAGGGTAGTGAGAGGCATTCTGGCTGAGTAAAGCAGCGTTCATGACGTTCCAAAGGACCTTGGTACCAGCTATGGACAGAGAGAGGTCAGTGGCTAGGAGACCACATTCCTTTGTTTACCATGGATAGTCTCCTTTTAAATCCAGAATATTCATTCAGAAAGTCTTCACAGGGTCTACAGAGATGGCTCAGTGGTTAAGAACACTTGCTGTTCTTACAGAAGACCCAGATCCAGTCCCTAGCACCCAGGCGGCAGCTTATAACCAGCTACAATTCCAGTTCTAGACCATCCAACTTCTGGTCTCCAAATGCGTGAGGTACACATGTGGTCCACATGCAGGCGAAGCACTCCCACACCGAAAATAAAAACAAATGGTTTGTTTTGGAAGAGAGAGGCTTTTGTGGGCTCGCCAAAGTGTCACTGTAAGGGGCCTTGGAGCTGGTACAGAGTACACCCAGACACCAAGTTCCCAGCCCAAGGGAGGTTTATTACCTCAGGGGAGGGGACGGGGGCTGCCTCTGGGTCAGACAAAGGCAGTTGCAGCTGTTTCTGCAGAACTAGTTTTTATGGAGAAAAAGGGGAAGTCTGTGCTGGGATAAGTTAGTAAGTTCCGATTGGATGGTTTAGCCAGTGTAGCCAAATAATGAATTTTGATTGCTGGACCTTGGAGTTTATTTCAGGGATGAGTTAATAGCCAAAAAAGGAAATAGACTTTGGGGGCTATCATTGGGAATGTTATCTAATAGTTCAATAAGGAGAGGGAAGGAGAAAGGGCAAACCTGCCGGTGCCATCTTTGCCATGCTTGGGCCTGCTAGAGAGCCCTTCAGTCACTACTAATTGAGAAATTCTGCTACTGTCTCTCTTGTGTGGTGGTATGTTTAAGCAGAGAGGAATGCTAGGATAAAGGGAGAGCTGGGATAAACTCTGGGTATGGGGATCAGATAAAAGAACTTGTTCCCCCACAAAAGTCCAAGAGCAGTAGGCGCCAATTAAAGGGGAAAATCAGTGATAACGCTACAAGTGAACATTTGTTTTAAGATGTCTATGTGCTTGAATTACATGAAGGGCTTTAGAAGTGGTAGGTACTACCATGGCATCATTTTATGTATAAAGAAACTGAACCTTGGAGAGATGAAAGGTCTTTCAGGGACAAATAGACTGGTAAGGGCAGAGGGTTAAGTTGTAGTCAGGCCCCATTCCAAAGACTGGGAGCTTAACCCCTCTGGCAATGCCAGGGTGAAACTATTCTACTCTGAATGTATCCTCTTCAAGAGCAGTTGTATTTCTGAACCTCATCTGACTTCAGTAGCTGCTTGTTAAGCAACTGATGTGGGCCAAAGCCTTCCCAGCAGTCTCTCCTTGCTCTCTACCCCATGTGACAGCAGAACAGGGTGTGTGAGGGACACCAACACCATGGCCTAGCCATTCCCTGTGGCCTCAAGATCCAGGCCCTGGCTCCACCAGCTGCCACCTTCCCAGCTTCCAGTTCTCCTGGACCAGGGTGGGTCTAAAACCACCCCAGAAAGGAGAGGCCTGTGATCTAGAAAATACTCATAATGACAACAGCAACTGAACACGCGGCTAGGATGTAGCTCAGTGGAGTAAATGCTTAGCTTGCGCAAGGCCCTGGGTTCCATCCTCCACAACAAAAACAGATAAATATTCCTTATCAAAGTACTCAGTTAAATGATGCATAGGAGCCTTCTCACTTGCCTTTGAAAATGAGCCCACAAGTGGTCACCACCTAGCTCATGTGTACGCTGAAGTCCAGAAGATGAAATGACTTGTCTTCAATCACAGAGCTGGTGCTCAGCTAGGCCTACTGGACATCAAACCAACATTATACAATGCTATCCATCCAGAGGAAACTCAGACACAACATCTGCACCATCTCCCCTAAGACCTCAAGAGGACAGCACAGGAAGAAGATGTTTTAGGAAGAGAGGTGCAGGTGGACCTTGGGTCTAGGTGCATCCATGGGGCCTTGAAAGGGCTCTGAATTTTCAGGAAAGTCCAACGATGAGACCATAAATAGTGGATTTCACTTGGAAAATGGTCTTTTCTCTGAACAGTGGAATAAATGAGAATATACCCTTTTTCTCCTGCTGGGTTCTCAAGTGAATTATATTAGGGGAAACTTAACACTGTTTTATGCTTTTCCTCATAAACCAGTCAACTAACATTGCACAGGCAAGAATCAACTGACATAATGCCGTCATTCGGAATTTATTACCTAACAACCACGATTTTATATTCCATATGCATATTTCTCCGATAAATTTCCAATCAGGTATCATCAACATTCTGTTTCACAGAGCAGAGCAGATGCAATCCTAGGCCAAGACCCATTGCTGGCTTTGAACCTAGGTTTCTCTGAATATAGACTTTGTGCTGCTCCTTACCAGGCAAGCTTAGCTCCACGGTTAGAACCACGGCTTTCATATGCAGCTGAATTTACGTCCAATTGTAGAAGGATGTAGTAGAGAGTGGAAAGAAGTGAACTCCGGACTGTATTTAGATCTTACCCGTGTGACTGAGAAAGTCAGTGTATCACTCTTGGGCTCAGATTCCACAGAAATAAAATGAGGACAGTTATACAAGCATCCAGGTCTCCTGAATTGTCCTGAAGATTGACTGACTTTATGTTGCCTGTCCAGTATGCTGCCTGCAAGCAGTAAGCCATCAATCAAAAGAAGGATTACTAACTGAGAGAAACTGAGTCTAATTAGACAAGCCAATTTTGATCACTAGTCACAAGGAAGAGCCTGCACTAACCCCCAGCACAGCTGTCTGGTAGATCCCCACACCTCTGGTAAACTAGTTGATAATGATTGACGAAGAAAATGGACACATAGTCAGAAAGTGTGCAGGGTAGTAGCAGAAGATAGTCCCCTGCCTCCCCGCATTCCTGGGTTCAGCAGTTGCAGCCCAAGGAGGCATGACTATCTGAGTGATGGCTGTTGGGTACTGTTGGCTTTTGGCCACAGTTATATTTAGCCAGGAGTGTGTCCGATAAAGGATCAGAGGCAGACTGTAGTGTGCAGTGGTGTTCACACTGCTTAGTGTAGTATTTTGACAGCACCAGACCACAGGAGATTTTGTCACTAAAAGAAAGCTTTTGTTTGTTTATATTCTCCCACATTCCCAATCCTTTGTACAGACATTTTATCACCCAAGATGATTATCTTGAGTTTGCTGTGTTCCCCTGCATTTCTGATTAGCCACCATGTACTGTGCCTTAAATTTTCTTAGCTCAAATACTATTAAACCTTTTGTGTTTCTCAGGAAGTTAATCTTTGCTTTCTGTTTTGATTCATCTACACTTTACAATTAGTCTTAATATTGCAATTGTCTTATTCTATCTTTCTGTTTGTGTTTCCTATGAGACTGTGAACTGTAGGCAGAGATTGCTCATTTGTTTCTGGCCGCCCAGACTCAAATAATCAAACAGAAACTATATTAATTACAACACTGCTTGGTCTATTAGCTTAGGCTTCTTATTAACTAACTCTTCCATCTTAAATTAACCCATTTCTATTAATCTATGTATTGGCATGAGACTGTAGCTTACTAGTAAGGATCTGGCATCTGTCTCCTTTGGCAGCTACATGATGTCTCTCTGATTCTGCCTACTCTTTCTCTCTAAATCTCTTCCAACCTGGCTATATTCTGCCCTGCCATAGGCTGATGCAGCTTCTTTATTAGCCAATGGTAATAAAACATATTCATAATATACAGAGGGGTGATGTAGGAGGGTCTTCTATCTATCTGTTGCTTTCATTGGTTAATTAATAAAGAAAACTGCTTGGCCTGATAGGTCAGAACATAGATAGGTGGGGAAGTCAGAACAGAATTGTGGGAGAGAGAAAGTAGAGACAGGCAGATGCCATGATTCTCTCACCCAAGACGGACATAGGTTACCATCTTTCCTGGTAAGCCACCACATCATGGTGCCACACAAATTATTAGAAATGGGTTAATCGAGATGTGAGAGTTAGCCAATAAGAGGCTAGAACTAATGGGCCAGGCAGTGTTTAAATGAATACAATTTGTATGTTGTTATTTCAGATGTAAAGCTAGCTGTGCGGAAGCTGGGCAGGATGAAAAGCAGGCCTGCCCACCGCTCCTTCTACAGAGGAGAATCCCACATCATCTCTCCTTTTCTGTCTAAATAAAAAGAAAGGTTTTAATTTTAATATAGTAAAATTACGTATAACAAAACATGCTCAAACAAGAATTACAGTTACAATATTTAGTCTGTTTGTATCTAGCAATTAATTGTTCATTCCTGGCCACTCAGATCCAAATACTCAAGCAGAAACTATATTAATTACAACACTGCTTGACCTATTAGTTCAGGATTCTTATTAACTAACTCTTACATCCTGGATTAACCCATTTCTATTAATCTGTGTATCAGCACAAGGCTGTGGCTTACTGGTAAGGATTTGGCATCTGTCTCCTTTGGCTGCTATATGATGTCTCCCTGACTCTACCTACTCTCTGTATCTCTTCCAGCCTGGCTATATTCTGCCCTGCTATAGGCTGAAGCATCTTCTTTATTAACCAATGGTAATAAAACATAGTCATAGTATACAGAGGGGAATCCCACATCATTGTGAACTCCCACCTGTTTTGCCAGGGATCAGAGAATCTCTGGAGCCAACAGCAAGTACTGGAACTCTTACTGCTCACTAATAACTCTGGGTGAGTGAATGGATGGCTAGACAGACAGCGGCAATATGAGGTGAAGTGATGTACATAGAGAACTTCACATGTAGTGGGAGTTCTTCTTAACCTATCATGCCCAATTGAAGTTTCTGAGCATAAATGCTATCTTGTTTCTGTATATACTTGGCTTGACTTCTCACAGAATACAGTAGGGACTCAGATACTGATGGAATGAACAAATAAGTATTCAGCCTCCGTCGTGTTATCTGCTGCATAACATGGTTGCATTAGGTTTCACATTTGCATGGTCGCTGTTGCCTGATTCCCTACCTTGTGGGAGACACCAAATCTGTATTAGTCACTGACAAAATCTGCATGATGAAGTCTACAGAACAGCAGGATGGACACAGGGCTGCTAATACAAGGGGAAAAGTGAGGGACCCTATGAGCTACAGTTGAGACCTCTAGGAAGTGAATGACGTCCACCTAGGACTCTCCTATAGGAAGAGACAGACTCCTAGGAGATGATGCAGGGGGAGCTATGGAAAGTCTCAGCATTACCCCTCCAGGCCCTGCAGCCAACCAATCCTCATGTTCAAGTCAGTCTTTCATACAATTTCCCTTTAGAAATCTTCCAATTTCTTTTTTAGAGGGTATAGTATTTTGACAGGACCATGGAGTATCCAGGTTCTTGGTCAAACACTATTCTAGGTGTGTTTATGTGAGTGATTCTGGCTAAGAGTAGTATTTAATATTTGAAGCGATAAACAGAGCAAAGTGAAAGGGCCTTGACCAGTTGGCTCAAGAAGAGAACACAAATCTGAGGAAGGGCATTTTCTTAGGGTTTCTGTGGCTGAAAGCAACTTGGGGAGGAAAGGGTTTCATAGTTTTCGTCCATCATCCCAGCAAGTTAGGGCACAAACTAAAGCAGAGGCCACTAAGGAACGCTGCCTACTGGCTAGCTCCTCCTCACTTGCTCAATTTGATTTTAGTTTCTGTACACACCAGGACCACCATCCCAGGGGTGGCACCACCCACAGTGAGCTGGGCCATTCCACATCAATCATCAATCAAGAAAATACACTGCAGGCCTGCCCACAGGCCAATCTAGTGGGGGTATTTTCTCAATTGAGCTTCCCTTTTCCAAAATGACTCGAGTCTGCTGAGTTGACAGAACACATGCCAGCACAGGCATCCTCCTGCTTGACTGCTGGAACTGGGCATTCTCTCTTTCCAGGCTCAGACTAAAAAAATTGGCTTTTTTAGGTCTCAAGTTGCTGTTCACACTGTAACTGACAGAATGGACTCTCTGGGTCCTCTGGTTTTCAGACTGAACAGGAACCATTGTCTTTTCTAGGTCCCAGCTTGCTGACTGCAGACTGTGGGACTTCAAAGCCTCCATAATCACATGAGCCCATTCTTTGTAATAAGTCTTCCCCTTATATTTTATCTCTATCTACTCTGTCTATCATCTATATAATCTATTTATATATCTATACTACCTATAATATATCTATCTCTATATCTATCTACATCTATCATCTATCTAATTTATTTACATCTATATATCTATCTACCTATAATCAATCTATCTATCTATCTATCTATCTATCTATCTATCTATAATCTATCTTCCTAATCTATCATCTATCTAATCTATTTATATATCTCTTCTTTCTTTCTTTCTTTCTTTCTTTCTTTCTTTCTTTCTTTCTTTCTTTCTTTCTTTCTTTCTTTCTATTTATCTCTATCTGATCTATCTATCATCTATCTATCTATCTATCTATCTATCTATCTATCTATCACCTACCTACCTACCTACCTACCTATCTATTTACCTATCACCTTTCTACTTCCCATGGGCTTTATTTCCTTAGAAAAGCCTAGTGAACATAGGACATAAGGAGGAAGCATCCTTTTCTTAGTCTGAATCTGGCATAAACTAGGCTGCCTAATCTGTTCCCACTACTACCTCGTTCACTGCAGCGCTCTGGTATGGGAGTGGGTATAATTTCTCAGCTACAGATGAGAAACCGAAGCTCACAGAAGTAAAGCAGCATACCCACAGTCAAAAATCAGCAAGTGGCCTTGCCAGATTAAAAGCTCATTGCGCCTAACTCTATCAAAGTCGTTTCTCCCCACCCAGTCATATCCTCCAGGGCCTATTTCATGTCTTTATTACAGAGTAAAATCTTTGTGGACAGAAACCAAGCCTTATTATTATTATTATTATTATTATTATTATTATTATTACCTTCTCATTCTTAGGTTTTGTGCCTAACCCAGCACCTAGTGCATGAAAATGAGTGAGGGATAATCTTAGATTATTGCCCGATCTGTGTGTATTGTGAGTTTCCCTCAGGAAGGACTTTGGAGACCACCTAACTCTACTCAGCCTTATTTGACATCCTGATCTCTTGATTGCTCGTGCTGTGGTCAATTATGGTATGACTATGAAAGCCTTCAGGCATTGGGGAATATCCTAAAGCATGGCCCCCAGGTTGGGGAGCACACTGCCTCAGGAAGCATGTCTTAGGGCCCTTTCAGCACCTTACCTTTCCACAACCACCCACTGTAGCCAGACCTGCAGGGAGGAGAGAGGGTGTGAGGTGAAGAAGACAGGGAGACCCTGACGGACTCAGGGCCTCTGCTGGTTGGACTCTGTCTATAAATAGAAGGAATACTAAACAGAATGTCTTTTTAATATGCACATGGAATTCATTTATTTAATGAAGAATTTTCCTGGAACACAGAGCTTGCCATCAGAGCTGAGCTATTTTGAGTAGGATGTGAAGGAAAAACTCAGGAGAATTATTTGCTCTTTGGATTTATGCATTTAAAATAGGCTGCAATAAAAAGTCAAAGTATACGAGTAGAAATAAGATCCATGCTTGCCAAGGCCTGGGGGCAAGGCCTGGGGGTAGGGCTAGGAGATTGCTAGGAGAGGGGCATCATGAGGCTTTTGGTTATCACGGGGACGTTTTAACTCTAGTGTAGTATTTATTTATATGGTAGAATGTGTTTGCCCAAACTTATGTAACTACTTACCCCAAATAAATGACTCCCACTATTTGTAAGTTGCACCTCAGCAACAATTATACATATAAACAATATATCACAGCATCCCTTTGTGGGAAGAAGGGAGGGACAGGGAATGGATGATGTCAAGTGCTTGCTTCAGTTGAGGTTCTTCTCAATGGCTCCTCTTTGTGCTCGGCTTTCGTTAACATCTGCAAAGCACAATGCACCGGAGGTCACAGGTTATTTTCTAAAGTTCCCAGGCAAAAACATCTGCAGGTCTGAAAGTCTGAATTCATTTCCCAAGGTCACACATCAGCTCCCCCTGGACTTCGGGTGGAGGTTTCAGAGTTCCCCAATGGCCTCTCTCCACCTACCTGGAGGTTCCGGGAGAGGGAGGCAGGCATGCAGCCTTGGAGGCAGGCATAACTGAGTTTTTTGTCCTTCAATAAAATGCTGTAGAAGATGGAGAGAGAGCACGAGCAAGGAACTCAGGACCACGAGGGGTGCACCCACACACTGAGACAATGGGGATGTTCTATCGGGAACTCACCAAGGCCAGCTGGCCTGGGTCTGAAAGAGAAATCATGGGATAAAACCGGACTTGCTGAACATAGCGGACAATGAGGACTACTGAGAACTCAAGAACAATGGCAATGGGTTTTGATCCTACTGCATGTACTGGCTTTGTGGGAGCCTAGGCAGTTTGGATGCTCACCTTACTAGACCTGGACGGAGGTGGGTGGTCCTTGGACTTCCCACAGGTCAGGGAACCCTGATTGCTCTTTGGGCTGATGAGGGAGGGGGACTTGATGGGGAGGGGGAGAGAAATGGGAGGCGGTGGCGGGGAGGAGGCAGAAATCTTTAATAAATAAATAAATTAAAAAAAATAAAATGCCGTTGAGCACATCCATGCTCTCTCTCCAAAATGTTCCTCCAGTCTGTATTCTTTGGCTGTTTCAGACCACATCTGGGAGAAGGTCTTAATAAGCTGCTAATGGCCCTTAGCAGCTTTATTTGACTCCCCTGGACCTCCCCTTTTATCAAGTGTGCTCGGCTTTGAGAAGCCCTCAGAATCCTGAAGAAGGTGGGTTGTGTGCTCTCCAGGATCCGCCATCGTTCCTGGATCCTTTTCCCATGGCCGATGCCATTAATCAATCACGATGTTCCATGAACCCTGACTTGACCTCACAGTCCTTCCTAACACAGCCTTCTGGGCAGTAATTACAAACAGACTGGAGTTGGCACTGAGATCAGAAGCCCAATGGCCATTCTGACTACGATGCTGGGCTTGACCCAGGTGCGTTTGTAAATCGAGGGTGAAATCTTATCCTTTCTACGCAGTGAGCCTGGAACTCTGGGAAGGGTTAATGTCTGGATGAAAAGGCTGAAGTAGAATGAACATGGGTTAGACAATTGCAGCTGGATAGGGATCCCAGCTCTTGTATTAATTTCACTCCCAACACTCACCTTCTTTGTTTGTCATACAGATGATAACAACAGCTGTCTGACAATGTTGCAATGCAGCTAAAATCCAGCAAAGGGTCATGCAGGAAGCAGAGGCTCTGTAGGTCCTCGGCTCTGCCCCACGAACCTTCATGTGCATTATTTTGTTCAGTCCTACAAAAAAAATGAGCCCAAGAAACTTTTCAGTAAACATTATATAGAAAATGCTCAGTTTGGTTAAGAGTAAAACTGATTGTTAAATTCAGATCTGATTCAGCTCATGGCTTTAATCTCAAGGTACATGGTGTCTTGTTCCAGGCATGGGACCAACAGTATTTGGGATAGGTCATCCTTTATCACAAGTCTGCAGAGACTGGCAAAGGACTCTGGCCAGGAAAGAGGTCACTCACAAGCCTGGTGGAGGCACTAAACAGATGTGAGCAGCTGTGTCGACTAGTTTTGTGTCAGCTTATCAGAAGCTAGCATCATCTGAGAGGCGGGCACCTCAATTAAGAAAATGCCTCCATGAGATCAACTTGTAGGCAAGCCTGGAAGGCCTTTGCTTCATTAGTGAGGAAGGGCCCAGTCCGTCGTGGGTGGGGCCAACCCTAGGCTGCTAGTCCTGGGTTCCATAGAAAAGCAGACTGAGCAAGCAGGAAGGAGCAAGCCAGTAAATAGCACTCCTCCATGACCTCTGCATTGGCTCCTTTCCCCAAGTTCCTGCCCTGTTTGAGTTCCTATCCTGACTTCCTTTAATGATGAACACAGTGACTAGGAAGCATAAGCCAAATAAGCCCTTTCCTCCACAAGTTGCTTTCGGTTATGGTGTTTCATCATTGCAATAGAAACCCTAATGAGGACAGGTGCCTAGTGTCAGGGTGATATGGGAGTGAAAAGCAGGTGCCAGAATCATCAGGCACCTGTATTAAGCAGGGTCCTCTGGGACCTGATAGTCTATATGGGAACTCTGTGTAACATAGAAAAAAAATAGTACTCCCTCTGGGATGATATAACTCAGAAGAATTAAGACTAAAGAGTGTTTGGACAAAGCAATAATGGGGCCTTTTCCTCTGGGAGGAGAAATTCCTAGAGCCTGGAGTGGGGCTCAGCGAGCATTCAGCCCCTTGGCTGGTGTTCTATAACACAGGACTTGTACAACATCAGTGCGACTGTAGGGCCTCACAGGAGGGTAGTGTATTATCTCAAGCACTCTGGGAACAGGCAAAGATGAGTGCCCCAATAGGTCGCTTTGTGAGGTAGATAATACCTCTGGCCTGAGCCAGAACTGGAGTGCAACTCTGAATTGTTCTTCAAGGTAGACTGCTCCTAAGTAGCACTCTGGGCTTTTGTAAAAATGCAGATTACCAGGACTTTCCCCAACTCATCTAACTCAGCAAGCCTGGGGTGAGTGAGAACCTTAATGATCAGAAAAACTTAGGACACGGTGCTCCATCTCACGGTGTTGCTGACTTGTGGGTCTGTCAGCAGCTTGGTTTACATCTGCTGTCCTGGACTGTGTGTCTTTCAAGGACAGAGCATGTGTGATTCAGTTCTCCATCCAAAGTACTTCAAGTCAGGTCTGGCAAGAACATGAAAATAGCCCATCAACAAAGAGCGCGGATGACTTCATGGGGAACATGCAAGACTCGGCTAAAATCGGACTTTTCGCTTGGTATGCCGCGACTGTATCTGCCAGTACAACTAAAGCCATGAAAATTTGCTTTCTTCCACTTCCTTCGCCCCCTCCCTCCTTCCTCATTCTTCCGATCCCCCAAAGGCCAGAGCCTCCCATTCTGCAAGATGCCCTCAGACTTAAATCTAGAGCTGGCCATACTTCCTTACGGCCACAACTTCACTGCTGGGCTCCCTCTCTGGTTGTATATAGTTGGGCCTTCCTTTCTCCAATATAAAAGAGGATAATTGCTGAGGTCCTTTTCAATTCTGCCAAGCTAGAATTATCTGCCCAGAACCTGAAATCTCTGGTGAATTCTGTCAGAGGTGAAGGTCTTCGAATTGGCATCTCTTTAGCGTATTGGTTGGCGTCCAGGCAGTGAACAGCTGCAGTCTGGGATTTTCATGAGGTCTGCTGTGTGGGTGGGTCTGTTTCACTTAATGGGCATCCTCCAGCAGGCTCTGGGCACCCCCACAAGCATTTCCATAAATCCCTGCTGCCTGACGGTTATGTTGGATGGGAGGCCAGTTGGACGAGGATGCGTGGAGAGAGCCGTGTTCAAAGCCCAGGGTTTGTGCTGAGAGGCCTTCCAAAGGCACCCACCCTCCAGGCTTTGACTTCAAGCTCCATCGGAAAAACACAAGTGTCTGATTCCAAGGGAATGGCTTCTAGTAATAATAATAAAAGAGGGCTTTGAAGGCTTCTTGGAAATCAGTTTCTATAAAATAGTGTTGGGAGAATTTGAGCGCAAGTCAAGCAGAAACGTGGATTGAAATTCTCCCTTTCCATACTTAGTATTTCAAAAAACATTTTATTTTTAAATGGGAAAATAATGTGTGTGTATGATTAAAGAATGCAAACGATACAGAAGAAGTATAAAATAAAAAGATGTGTCTCATGTCACCCTCCTTTCTCATTCCTAGTCCCATAAGAACAACCTATTTGTGTGTGTGGTGATTACTCCGTGAGCTTAAAGATGGTTAAAAAAAAACCTTGTTGTGGGCTGGAGAGGTGGGTTATGGGGTAAAAAGCACTGACTGTGTAAGCCTGATAGCCCAGGTTCAATCCCTGCAGCTCTGTAAAAATCCAGATGTGGTTAGCATCTGTAATCCTAGCAGTCCTACAGCAAGATGGAGGCAGAGACAGTAGGATGCACCCAGCCTCAAGGGCCAACCATACAGCAGCCAAGAGATATACAAGAACGCATGCACATGTGCACACACACACTTTTATTGTAGCAATACACACATAACTCCAAACTTCCTATTCTAGCCATTTTTAACCGTGCTATTCAGTGGCATCAGTATGTTGGCACTGCTGTGCAGCCAGCATCTTCCACCCCAGGACCGTTTCACCCTCCCACCTCACCACCATTACAATTCTGTCTCTGTGAGTGCGATTGTTCAAGACACTACAGGAAAGGAGAATCTTAAAATATTTGTACTTTCATGATTGGCTTTTTGTGCAATTTTGTTTTTGACTTTCTCATTTTAGTAGGTTACTCTCATAGGTTTAGTTTATACGTTTTTATGGATAATTTAATCTCTCAATTTTTATCAATTTTTTGTGATGAAGTTTTGGGTAACTGCCTTTCTTCTATAACCTTTTTACTTTCTCCATAGTCCATGTGATTTATTATTACTTTTAGACTTTTTCAGATTTATTTATTTGTATGTATATGGGTGTTTGGTCCTCGTGTGTGTCTGTATACTACACATAGATGTAACTAGCACCTGAGGAAGACAAAGAAGACTCGGATTCTCTAGGACAGGAGTTATGGATGGTTGTAGCCACCCCATGGGTTCTGGAAATGGAGCAGGAGCCCCAGTTGTCTGAAAGAGCAGCAAGTGCTCAACTCCAAGACATGTCTCTAGCCCCAGATTTATTTTGCTTTATGTATAGGAGAACTTTGCCTGAATGTTTATATGTGTACCATGTGCATGCCTGGTGCTCATAGAGGCCAGAAGAGAGCATTGGATCCTCCAGAAACAGAATTAGAAGTGGTTGTGAGCACATGTAGGAGCTGGTAGCCCAGCCTGCGTCTTCTGCGAGCACGATCATTGTTCTCAGTTGCTGAGCCATCTCCCTGACACCCTTTGACTGGCACTTGTTCTTTCTACTAAACTCTTGACCCATGCCCTCCACTTGGTGTCTGCCAGGCTTCTCAGATGTGTAGAGCGCTCCACACTGACACTCCATTCCCCTTGGCCGTCTCCATCTGTTCCCCCACAGACTTCTCCACTCAGCTACCTTCAACCTCCATCAGGTCCCAAACCGTGTACTTCCCTAGCCCTTGCTGTCTCCCTCCGCATCACACCCAAATGGAAGGAAACGCCTGTTGGCTCTCCTTCAGACCGCATCCAGATGTTGACCAGTGCTTGCCAACTTGCTTCCCTCCAAATCCGCATCACCTTCAAGTGGATTACTGGAGGCTTCCATCGCCTCAAAGCCTTCTCCTTGCCCTCCTGCAGAGAAGTCACAAAATAATGGTCCAAGTCATTCTTTCAAATCAGCCAGCCAGTCACTCAATCAAATCAGCTTTCTACCTGCCCCAGGCCAAAGGTTAAAGGGCTTCAGATGCCCAGGAGGCTTTATACCAGTTTCAATCCTTAGTCTGCACAGGATCTGCTTCGGGATCTTGCTGGAACCAGACCCTGGGGCTTCTAACTCACTGGTTAGAGTACCACTTTCCTCTCCAGACCCACATCCCCACCTCACCCTGGGCCTGCTCCCATCCCCTGCTCTCTGGCTTCCTGCTCCAGCCTTCCCACCCCTTATTGCATGCCATCCCTCTTGCTTTTCCGGCTCTCTGCACTTTTCTCCAAGACCTAAGACTTCCAAGACTCACTTCTGCCTCTTCAACAACCTGCCCATGTTGATTTCTCCCGAGGCCTTCTCTCTTCCTCTACTTTAAAGGAGCAACTCTTCGCTCTGCTCTTAGGTCCCTTTGGGCCAATCACCTGTTCTTCTAAATCGAGTTTTGTTCAGATAGTCACGTGCCCTCATATATGCGTTCCTTATTCCTACATTCCTATTACGATGGCAGTTAATTATCAAGACAGAAGCCTATGGGCTGCAAAATCTAAGACACGTGCTCTCTGTGTCCTCACCACAGCAACAGTGTTCTGGTCTCTGCTGTGTAGCACTGGCCACCACCTCATTTACTAGGTAAGGAAAGCGCTCGTTTCCCTGTAGTCTGCTTTGCGCCGTGAGAGTGTTAAGACTCTGGGATTAAAAGGGCTGTGGTTAATTTGTTCATTTCATATTCCCAGTACCTGCCAGGATGCCAAGCACAGCCTCTAATTAATATTTGCTACACGAATGACTCTGCGTGAAAATATTCATATTTAAATTTCATTCTGCCACTTGTTTATTCAGATTCTTTTTGTCTTCTCAGAAGACTCCACTGAACTATGTTTTCCTCCTTCCTGTCTTCCTGATGGTCAACATGTGTATCCTATTGTCAGTGTCGATAGCACTTACGTTCTGCACCTAACTGTTAATAAATACTAATTGTACTATCTATAAGTTAATTCAGAAGGTGACCAAACACCCATAAGGAGATATCTAAGATATTTTAATTGGACAGCAGTATTTCCTGTAGACACTAGGCTTGTGATTGAATGTAGGGAGAAGTGGTGATTCCAAGTATGGCTCGCAAAGGGAAATGGCCCTTCAATCAGCAGCCAGTAGGTTCGTCTTTCTCATCCATTTTCTACCAACTGCTTAGAGATGTATGCATTTAGGCTATGACTTTTGTATATAGCTTCTAAGTTCTCTCCGAGTTCCTAATGCTTAACCTCTTAAAAATACACGGAGCTGTGGCTTCAGTCAATATTTAAGGTCACCAAACCTCTCAACCCTGGAAGTTCTGCAATAGGAATTACTTCGTCCTTTAGGATGTTCTCACTGGTTTTCCGAAGTTTTCTCTTCTGATCTTAGCAGGGGTCCTGCGGGATGCTTTGATTGGCAGCCGACCTGCACTCACGTTTTGTTTCTGGATGACGTTCCTTGTATCCGGGATGTTTCTCTTCCCTAGCATCTGCCGTCCTTTTGCTAGCCCGCAGCCTCTAGTAATTGCTTTCAGAAGAGGGTCGTCGGACTTCACTGTCTAGCTGCTTGTCGTTGCTGTAATGTATCACTGCTGAATGAGCAGCCTGGGACAGCACAGACTTCTTATCTTCCAGGTCTGAAGGTAAGATGTCCCACACAGGCTAAAGTAGGGGCAGCAGCCCAGCTGGCTCCTTTCCCAGTGGCTCTTAGGCAAGTCTCTGCTATGTCTTCCAGCTTCTGGAGATTGTTCACAGTCCTTGGCTAAAGGTCTCACTCCTGCACCTTCAGATTCAGCTTTCATGCCACTCTGTTCACTTGCAGGGACACCCTCTGATCACAAAGGGGAAACTGGCCATTTTCTTTTAAAAATGTATTTATATTTTTAATCAACCAAATTTGTATATATTTGTGATGCGTAGCATGCTTTGAAATGTGTATGCAATATTGAAGGTCTAAATCAAGCGATTTTCCATTCATATTAAGGTTTCTCATTCTTAGTGATGTCCAGCATGGCCTCCAAGGAAGGACCTGACTAGTGTGCTGTGGGAATAAAGAAAAAGAGAGACACGCAGCCAAAAAGCTGGGATAAGTATATTCTGGGCTCTCTGTTGGAGAAGCTGCAGCATCCTGGATTCTCAGCGTGTTTATTACATAAACTGGACAGAGCTGAACAGAGATGCAGGGTTGCTGCAAACAGCTAAACAAGGAGGCGGCGGGGTTTGTGGTATACAGCTGGATCAAGGAGCCAGGTTTAGCTAATTTTGGTGGAGCAGTCTCTGTAGGGAGCAGTCTTCAGGCCTTAAGCATCCATGGGTAGAAAGCTCTGGTGGACACTTTATGCACACGTTGTCAGCAACCACATTTAGTTCAGAAGACGACTTCACCATGCCTCTGAGCCTTACCCCAGGGAAAGCCTTTGCTATTCTTCTTTGGGCCTGAGTCTCTGGGGCTTCTTGATATGGCCAGCTCATGTCAACAACACACATTGACTAAGGACTTAATTCACCAAGGGCTTTCTCTGTTCCCTACAGTGATCCAGTCAAAGGCCTCCATCTGCAAACTCTGCATGTACCCTAAAGAAGATGTTCTGAAATCAAGGTGTGGACACTTTGGGTGGGGCACTGTATGAGGGTATTATTCTTATGCCTATTACACAGTTTCTTTTCATTTTTTCTTGAGTTCCAGAATTTCTTAACTTTCCACTGCTCATAGAAGTTCAGACTCAACACCACTCACTCAGGGGACCTTGCTCCACTGTCACTGGGAGTCAAGGTCTGAGTGCTGCCTGAGTTTTACCTGTACAGATCCATGCAGTGCCATGTCCCCTGGGCGCTTTCAGGACCGCCTCCTTGAAACCACACCAGAGTATGTCTGAGACTCTTGCTTTGTTTGCTTGTGTCTGACATGAGGCACATTGAGGTGGCTCCTCCAGCCTACATAACCCCACCTCTATTTAGGGTATTTCTTCCTTTTTTTCCTTTTCAACTGTATTTACATCCCTGAGATCTTCACAAACTTCTGCATCTATTTGTTTTTTTTATATCTGAAGCTCTCCTCAGAGCACTAGTGAACCTTCTGACTGTATTCTCCATTTAGATTAGCTTAGTTTCCCCATCCTTTCCTTCCCTTTATCTTTAAAGAAGAGAGTGTTTTTATTAACTCTTTGAGAACTTCCTACAAAGTGTGTTGATTATAGTCATCCCAGCTCCTCCTCCTAACATCCCTTCTTCCCACCCCCACCGTTGTGTCCCCTTAAAAAAAATAACCTACGGAGGCCAATTCATACTTTCCGTAAGCATGGGTGTGAGGCCATGCCCTGGAACAAGGCTGACCTACCAGTTGCCCCAGGGTCCTCCACGCTGGCCTATTGTCTGGTTTGATCTTGTATAGGTCTTATACAGGCAGCCACTGTTGCTGTGAGCTTATGCATGTCATAGTCTGGTCATGCCATAAAGATACTGCCCTCCCTGACCTCTGGGACTTCCTCCTCCCTCTTCTGTGGTAACCTGAGCCTTGTGGGATGTATGTGCGTGGTACAGATGTGTCATGTGTGGCTGAGCACACCACCAATACTTACTCTTGGCACCGAATCAGTGGTAAGCTTCTGCCTTAACCACTGTCCGCTGTATATAGAAAGTTCTCCGAGGAGCCCTGATGGATGCACTAATCTACAGGTATAGAAATACACACGTGGGGTTGATTTAGCACTATGTTCTTTTAATTAAATAGTACGTTCCTGGGGCCTGTGGGCTTCCAGACATGGGATCTTGAGGAAGTTTCTAGTACCACACATGTGTTTGCTCCTGTGCAGCAGGCCTTAAGTCCAATAAAAAAAAAAGGAGTTGATTACCTCTTTAACATTCATGTCGTTATTGTATCCATGGCTTATCTTGGCCACACTAGTCGTTATTGTAGTTTGTAGTTCACAAGGTTCAAAGCTGTGTGAGATGGTTGAAGGAGTGTCCTCTGCACCTGCCAGATGCCTACAGAGCCCCTTTCAGTGCTATGAAAGCTAGTTAGTACTCCCATCTGCTCTTCCTACATGTCATTTGTCTTATTTTCTATTGTCATGACAAAGTACTGTAACCAAGGCAACTTATAAGTGAAAGCATTTAATTTGAGAGTTTGTGTTTGCAGAAGGTTAGAGTCATGAAAGAGAGTGTGACAGCGTGCAGGTTGTCCCAGGGCTGGGGCATTAGCTAAGAGCTTGCATCTGATCTACAAGCACCAGACAGAGGGAGAAGGAAAGGGAGAGGGAAGGAGAGAGAGAGAGAGAGAGAGAGAGAGAGAGAGAGAGAGAGAGAGAGAGAGAGAGAGA
>NC_022016.1:72731720-72740490 GCF_000317375.1 Microtus ochrogaster
GAGAGAGAGCTAACTTTGTATGGTGTGGTCTTTTGAAGCCTCAAAGCCTACCCCCAGTGAAACACCTCCTCCGACAAGGCCACACTTCTGAATCTTTCCCAAACAATTCAAGTTATTGCAGTTGGAAGATTCAAATATCTGGCTTGTGGAGACCGTTCTCACTCAAACCACCACACCATGAGATTTTCTTGCCTTAATGTTCCAGGCTACTTACTTGTTTTCCCCCATGACCCAGGCATTATTTGTCCCTTCTATTGATTGTTTTAAAAAAAATGTCTACAAATATAGGTTATACTCCCAAAGATCCTTGACTATTTGTTTTTCAAAGAAACAGTAATATCTTGAATTTCTCAGAGGTGACTGATCAAATAGAATTTGAAAATTCTACCCGTGCTTGCTTATTTCTCTCCCTTCTTAACCTTTGTTATTACTCTTCACTGGCTTTTCTTATGTGTCTTTTTCTTTCTCCTCAGTTTTCCTTACATGTTGACCAAATTTTACTCTTATTAATGACTCTTGTGCAATAAGCATAGGTAACAGGTATGGCTTCCTTGGTAACCAAAAAGACTGATTTTCCCAACAAGCCCGTTCTCCAGATGGGAGAGCTGCTTAGGGAGATTTATGTGGAGGAATGGGTCTTACTGAATGGTAAGTTTGTCTTAGCTATGAATGGGGGAGCATACTAGTTTGCTTGCATGCCCAGGTTTTTCAGTGAGTAGACCTTTGACATGGGAGACTGTGGCACCTTTTCCTCTGGATCCAAGCATCTGTTCTCAATTTCCATCTGTGGATTTACATTGAACTCTGTCTCTGTTTTCAGCTGCCACACAGATTGGGCCTCCCCAGTCTGGCCTTGATTCCCTCACTATGGCCACCTTGAGCCTTCTGTAGCAGCCCATCCAGAGGTTTTCCCAGACCACCAGTCCAGCGAGTGATACTGTTGACATGCTCGCCATGTTCTATTAATTAAAACTTGAGTTCTGCTGCTCTACCCGTGTCTCAGCAATACCATTTGCTTTGCACTCTCCAGGAATCTATGACTCTCTAGTGTTCAGAGACGACTCTCTTTCCTGAAAATGAAAGCTTCCAAGATTTATGTAGTCTGTTTTGAGATCTTATAGGAATTTCAGATGCCCTGTCTGCCACCTCAACAACCCTGAAATTCTGGGTCTAAATCTACTTCAAATCTAAAGGAAACTTGTACCTACTGTGTTTGGAAGCTTGTCTCTCCCGGTCCTGCCCATCCATGTCAGTAGGGACCGCTCCTTAGGACTCCAGTAGAAGCATCTTACGCACTGTCTCCTGTCTTGCTGTGTAATCTCCGTCCCCCAGTCTTTGAGCTGCGCCTGTAGTAGATGCACTGTGACTACTCTGGACTATGAATCCATGCATGCCCACTCGGAGACCACGGGAATCCAAGGTGATCTGATGCAACTCTAGCTTTCTGGGAATTAAAACATAGTGATGAAAGCAGACATGCAAAAGATATTTCTAGAAGGGTGTAAGCAGAGTGAGTACAGATGGGGAAAGTCATCCTAATGGCAGAGTATTTTATGTCAGCCCCGAAGGGCAAATAGGGGCTCTCAGGAAATACCAGGCATATAAGAGCGTTCTAGAAAGGAAGGACAGTCATAGAAGCAGAATGCCCGGAGAAAGGAAGTGGGCAGAACACACCCAGAGTGCCAGCAGCCTAGTTAAACACTTCACAATTCATTCTGAGATGAAGCCCTGGAAGGTTCAACCACTGCGTGCTGGATCCTCCAGGCAGTCTACAGATTTTGACTGTGCTGGAGAGGGAAAAGTCTTACGATCTGGGACATGAGTACAGTGTTCTAAGGTATAATCAGGAAGGTTCAATAGGAGCAAAAGCTGCGAGGAAGAGACCCTGTCATGGTGGTATTATTATTTTTATCTTTATTTTTTGTGAAGGTAACACAAAGTAGAGTTGTCTGGGAAGAGAACCCAGTGGAGAGAATGCCTTCATCGGACGGCCTGTAGACAACTCTGGAGGACATCTTCTTGACTAATGATTGATATGGGAGGGACCAGCCCTCTGTAAATGGTGCCATCTCTGGCCAGGTGGTTCCGGGTTGTTGAAGAAAGCAGGCAGAACAAGCCATGGAGAGCAAGCCAGCAAGAAGCACTCTCCCATGGTTTCTTCTTCAGTTATCCCTCAGATGGACTGTGTTGTGAAGGTGTGAGCCAGATTAGCCTTTTCCTTCCATCTCTGTCTTTGGTTATGGTGTTTCTTGCAGTAATAGAATACACTCTAGAACAGGAATACTTAATAAATACTGAAAAGATAGGACAGACTATGGTGACTGCTTGATGGGAAGGAAAAACAAAGTTTGCCGAGGGCCCTTCCAGTGTTGGGGCTTTAGAATCTAAAAGGACATGAGCAAAACTTGTGCAGTTTCAGGGAGCCATTGATACCAGCTTCCTTCTCAGGAAATCATGAGGAATAGAATGTTCTGGAAAGATGCATGAGGTCAGCTTCTTGTCGTGTTTGGATTAATTTTTAAAAATTGGATTAGCATCCAACTGAAATGAATGTCAGCCGTTAGGAATGCATCTTTGGATCTGAGTGATTTTGATAGGAACCAAATGTGATCATCTTGTAGCGTTTATTTATGCAGAACCATCTTAACTTTAACTCTTAGGAGCCCTCCAGAGTAAGGCATGCGCCTCACTTGCTTTGTCTTTGTGTTTTTCTGGTCTCTGCTTCAGTTATTGCCTCAACTTCCTGCAGGAACTGTTCCTGTTCCTAACTTAATTGGGGCTTTGTAAACACACACACACACACACACACACACACACACACACACACACACACACACAGGAATAAAGTGGGATACACCCGCCTATCCTGAGTACCTTTTCTGTGTTAGGCTTGTCCCACTAACATTACTTGCTGCCTAGACTCTACTATCAGGGTAAGAATCTTCACCCCTTTTTGAAAGGCTTAGAAGTTAGTTTCCAAAGGGGTCTCTAACATTAAAAAAAAGCTGTGGGTTCAAATCTAGACCCATACGATGTATTGAGTGCCTTCTACATATGACCTGACACTATACCTTGTCATTTCACTGAACTCCCTAAGCAAAGCCTTAGATGGCATAAACAAAAGCCTTAGCAAGATGAAGCGATGCCCATGAAGTGCTCACTAGAGATACCTACAGTTCTTTTCCCTTTTTTATTTGCTTCATTATATTTGTAGAAGATGTTAAGAAGTTTATGAAGACATTAGAGAATGTCAGCTCTATAGGGTGTTATTTGGATAAAGAAGGAGAAGCCTTTTAAGCTCAGGAGCAAAGACCCCTGTTTACCTGAGGCCCTGTGAAAGTGACCACAGGAAGGTAGACACCAACCAAGGCTCTTTACTATATGTTGTATATAACCGTTATATTCAACCACCAGTTTGGTTGGGTGACTATTCCTGCTTCCCAAATGGCTAATCCGAACTTCAAAAGAGATGATTATAAAGGCCTCTAGCTGGGTCTGCCTGTCCCAGAGCCATGGTTTTTCAGGACAGGGCTGACACTTGAAGAACAGCTCTTTGGAAGTGGGCTCTGCCATTGGTATTTCACTTGGCCCATAGCGTTTCCCCGGGTAGGTGGTGAATAACTGCCCTTTGATGAAATTTACAGCCGAATCTAAATCGAGTCCTCAGTAAACACTAGCAACATAAAAACAGTGATATAAATGATCCTAAATGAGGGAGGTTAGAAGTGCAGACAGGAAATAACATGATGGGCCTGATTACCACACGGGAAATTCTGGATTAAAACATCTGGGCAGTCCGCCGTGAAACAGGCTCTAACATAAGCCTCTTTTCAGAAGCCCCAAACTCTGCAGCAGGGCAGGAGTGGCCACTGCAACCAATTCCTCCATGGACAGATGAGGAGGTTCAGGCCGGGGCAGGAAATTATCTAAGGCCACAGTCAAATTACAGCAGGGCTGGATAAAACCCATGTCTCCTGCCTACCAATTGATGTCGTCTTTCATTATAGCCCATGGGTTTAGGAATCAAAGGGACTCAAGTCTAACTTCGCCATGGAGATGCTGGCCTGTCTGGGTATACTTATCCTGTGTGGCAGCCAGTTTTCTTATCTGGAGAAGTGGCAAATGAATACCTGTTCTATTTTGGAAAAGTGTTGCCATCAGGATCAGCAGATGGCATGTGGGGGTTCAGGAAAGATCGAGCTCCTTAGTCAGTAAGAGCAGAGGAACACCTTGCCTCCTGCGGCGATGGCTCAGGTCACGGATACCCATAATTCCATGCGTGAATACATGCTGCCCGCTCCTGGAGGAAGATCAGCAGTGGATGTGATGGGATTGGCTGGAAGGATGCAGTTGCGTTTGACATTGTTTTCAAATCCACGGACCACAGATAAACAAAAGAGGACCTACTACAAGAAAGGTAGACTTTCTGTCACCGACACGGATCAGACCACAAAGGATTCGGGAGGGAGGAGCAGAGTGATGTCACTTTCCACTGAGGCCAACTGGGAAGGGACTCTGAATGAAATAGGACAAGATCTGGGAAGAGTCCTTAGCCGAAGAGAGACTAGGGAATCATTTCTGCATTGAGAGTTGTCTAATGTGGAAATGGGGCCACACTTAACTTATTCATGTGACAAAATGCTTAAATGAAGCATTGGCTAAGACTACCTTAATTTACAGAAGAGACAGCTTCCAAATGATTCTTTAGTTTTTGGGTCCTATATCCACATCCAGAAGCTAAAATATTGGAGATTGATTGAGAGATAAAAGTACAACTGAGAATTTGTGGGCTGGTGACATGGCTCAGTGGGTAAAGGTTCTGGCTGCCAAACCTGATGACCTGAGCTTGATTCCAGGACCCATATGGTGGAAGGAGAAAACTCTTCCTACACACACACACACACACACACACACACACACACACGTACACGCACACACACGCATGCGTGTACACACAAATGTAATAAATCGTTTTCGAAAACAGGACTTGTCTAGGCTGTGTTGCTGAGGTGAGGAGTAGTTAGCATCCCTCCCTAGAGGGGAGGATGTGGGATCAGGTCAGGCCCTCATTTCTTCAAAACAAGAGAAAGGGCTTCCATGGAGCCAGAGGTTCATCTGGACCTCTGAAGTGGGCTGCCATAGTGGACTGGCTCTGACCCTGCCTGGGTGGACAGCCAGCAGATGGAGCCTGGTTGTGTGACAGCAGAAAAGGAGAGGCACAGCATTGTGACAAATGGCAGAATTTCTTTCCCTTTTAAGGAAAAAGGTAACTCATTGTGTATATATACACATGATTATATATATGTATACATATAATATATATGTATTATTCAGTCATATATATTTCTTTATCCATGTATTTGTTGAATAGAGTCCCAAATAAGGCCAGATTCAATATTTTTTATTTATTTATTTATTTATTTATTTATTTATTTATTTATTTATATTTCTAATGTGTGCTTGTGTGTATGTGTCTGTCTTTGTGGGTATGTGCACTTGAGTGCTGGTTCCCAGAAGAAAGGCAGAGAGAACTGGATCCCCTGGATCTAGAGGTACAGGCATAGTAAGCCACTCCACGTATATGCTGGTACCTGAACTCAGATCCCCTGCAAAAGAAGTATGTTCTCTTAAGCACTGAGCCCCTAGATTCAACATCTTGGCTATCACAAAGAATGCTGTAATAAACCTAGAAGTGATCAACATAACGCTTCCTCTCCCTATGTCCTGGTTTGGAACTTCTATTGAATTATTTCCATAGGGCTTTCCACAATTAATGGCTAAGATAATTTATATTCTCATTGAGTTCCCTGTTCTTTTGTTACAATCCACGAGTTTCTGCTGTGTTTTAGATACAGTTAAAGCATGTTCCTCAAAGTTTTGTAAATTGGAAGCTTGGTCTTGGTGTGAAGTTGTGGTAGCTTGAAGAGGTGAGACCTAACGAGAGGCCTTTAGGTCGTTGGGAACTGATGAGGTAGTTTCCATGAGTTAGCTGCATGGAAACGCATGGGCATCCTCTCCTTTTGTGTGACCATGATATCTTCTAGTGTTACCATGCTATCTCTACCCCATGCATGCCTGCTATGATGCCATTCACCAAGGTCCAATAACTAGTAAGGCCCCTGTTGAAGCCAGTGCCATGTTGTTTTTTTGACTTTCTTCCTTTTAAATTGGGGGTTATATAAATGCATTTTCTTTATAAATACCCACTCTCTAGTGTTTTATTAAAGTAGTGGAAAACAGAATAGTATGGAAAATTGGTACCAAGACACGGGCTGACACTAAGAATGAACACCTGGAGATGTGTCAGTGGCTTTGGAAGTGGGTAACAGGCACTGGAGGAATTTGGAGGGTGAAGCTAGGAAGTGCCTGGACTACTATAAGCAGATTGTGATGGCAAATCTGGGGTAGGCTCAGAAGACAAGAAGACCAGAGAAGAGTGGACATATCTCGGGGGTTATTGCTGAGCCCAGGACACTGATGAAGCTGAGAAATATTCTACGTGGAAGGTAGAGTTAAGTCCATCACTGCAAAGAGTTTGACTGAACTGTGCTCATACGCTAGGGCTACATTTAGAAGTGATAAACTGGAGAGCTGGAGAGATAGTTCAGAGGTTGGGAGCATTTCTTGCTCTTGCAGAGGACCCGGGTTCAGTTCTCGGCGACCACAAGGTGGTTCACAACCATCATAACTCTAGCTCCAGGAATTGGATGCCCTATTCTGACCTTTAGGGGCATGCAATGCACGTACACGCAGTCAAAACACTCATGCATGTACAATTAAAAATGGAAAGAAATAACAGAAGTGATAAGGGGGAAAGTGCTAGAGCACATCCAAACAACACAACACAGGGTTGCTGTGTGACTACTTTTGATTGTAGATCGTAGCATTTATAGCAAGGGCATGGCCTAAGTTTGGAATGTATAATTAGGAAGGAAGCACAGCAGAAAGCTCTGCTATACTTATAGCCTGACCGGGAGAGAAAAAGGATGTACAGGTTTGCACTAACAAATACGTGCTAGGGGAGATTATCATGGATATAAGAAGCATCTTTAGGTGAATTTCAGATTATGAACTATGAATAAAAAAGAAGAGCCTAAGTCCTAGATTCTTTAACTACTTTTGAAATCCGTAATTCTGTTTGTATGACTTGATTTTCAAGGACTAATAACGAGGACCATGATATTCATGAAATGTTGTATATGAAGGCTGGGGAGATGGCTCAGCAGCTAGCCCTTGCTGTACAAGCAGCAGGTTTGACAACAGGAGTCTAGGTCCCCAGAAGCCACATAAAAGCAGAATGGGCATGGTGACCCATGGGTGATTCTTGCTTGGAAGGTAGCAAGAGGAAACCCTGGAATAAGATAGGACTGCACTAGTGTTGTCAGAGAACTGGATTAAATGGAAAGAAGGAGGTAGAAATGAATTAAGAAAGACCGCAGACGTCAGCCTTGGGCCTTCACACACAAGCTCCCACACACGTTTGCACCGTACACACGCAACAGGAACACAAGCACCCCACACAAGGAAAAGACAAAACATTACGAAGTTTCTAGAAAAGGTATCTTAAATTAGTCTTCCTTCCTTCCTTCCTTCCTTCCTTCCTTCCTTCCTTCCTTCCTTCCTTCCTTCCTTCCTTCCTTCCTTCCTTCCTTCCTTCCTTCCTTCCTTTTACTTCATTCCATCTTTCCTTCTCCCTCTCCCCCCTCTTTTTTTTCCCCTTGTGATCAAAGAGCTCAGATATGTAATCGTGTTGAGGATTGCTGAAATAAAGCAGCATTATCTGAGCGGTGATGCCAAAAACTTGGGGCTTGGCGTCAGATGTGTGTTTGTCTGTTGTATACCATCTGACACCCTTTGGATGCCAATGGGCTTTCAGGACTGCTTCTCATTTCCATTTCATTAGGCTAACAAGACGCCCAAGCCCATCTTGAAGCAGGTATGTCTTTTTCTTATTGATGTCCTTAACATCTGTGAGAGCATTTGGCTGCCAGCAATGCTGGTGATAGAAATCACAAAAGACAGCTTTCTCTGAAAGCTTTAGATGCACTAATTTACTTAACCCTTAAAGCACCACTGTGCGGTAGGCACGCTCAAGTTTTAATAAGTACCTGGGATTGTACAAGCCATGGCTCTTTATGCCATTTCACTGAGGCCTTTGAGGAAGCTATCACAAGTCCATTTAACAGATTTGGAAACGAAGGCTCAGATAAGTTAAATAATTTAGTAACTTTTTGGCAATGGTTCCCAACTATGGAGTGGCAAAGTGCTGATCATAGTTAAACTCAGGAGTCACCAAAGCCCTGATGTTCCATGTCTGGCTAGGAGGAATGGAGAAAAGAATGAAAAGGTCTTTGTGAGCTAGTTTTAGGGCTCCAGGGTGAGCCAGCTAGGGGGTTAAAATGTCAGAAGGGCTGGAGTCTCTCAGCTGTCTACTGGAGCACTGAGTACCATTTAAATGCTTCTCATCTGGGCCTTCAAAGCAGATGTCCCCAAGTAGCTCTGTTATAAGGAAAAGGCCAGCAGTGACTGCTAAGAACCGTTAAGAACAATAAGAATACCTCATTATTTTCCAAGAAATCCAAGAGGACAGGCGGAGGGCTAAAGGAAGACACACCAACGCCTATGAACTCTGTCACTATGATTGCAGTGCTCAGCTCACAGTTTGGGTTCTTTACCGGAGAACTGGAATGTTAGCACTGTGCAGGGGGTGGGGATGGGAGGGGAGAATACAGGTTTGGAGCGTAGGTAGCGGCATGTATAGTCAAACTAT
>NC_022016.1:72740590-72745919 GCF_000317375.1 Microtus ochrogaster
TATATATATATATATATATATTTATATATATATATATATATATATATATATATATATATATACACACATACTGTGGACTGTGTCTCATGTAGGTGACACTGACCCCAAACAGATGCAGGTGGCCTTGAACACCTGAGCCTCCTGCCTTCCTGAGCCTCCTGCCTTCATATGTCATGAGCTGGGATTATAAGTACACACTAGTAAGTTTCTCTGTTACCATAAGAAATAACTGAAAAACTGTTTTGAAAAGAGGAATAATTCCTTTTTTTCTTTTTGTTTTTAGACATTGTAGCACAAATAATAAAAACCCAGAGTCAGATATTGGGGTTCAACTTGAAGATCAGAAAAGCAAAGCAGCCAAACCAGTAGAGAGCTCTTACCTCTATGAAATCTTCAGGCTCAAAGAGAGCGAGTTCCTGTCTCATCTCACCTTATCTTCCTCTCTAGTGCTGGGATTAAAGGCGTGCACCACCACTGCCTGGCCTCTACGGCCAGCTAGTGTAGCTGCTGGGATTAAAGGCATGCACCACCACTGCCTGGCCTGTATGGCTGACTAGTGTGGCTTCAGCAAGCTTTATTTATTAAAACACAAATAACATACCACTATAAGAGGTTTCAGAGAATCTGCCGGTTTCATTGTGTAGGCCTGAGGTGAGGCTGAAGATGATGGCAGGAGCAAATTAGTGTACTGCTTGGTGAGCAGGAAGGAAACAAAGGGTGAGGGAGAAGAAGAAGGTGAGGAAGAGGGAGAAAGGGGGGGGAGGAAGAGAAAGAGACAGAAGTCAAGACACATTTTTTTTTTTTTTTAGTTTTGGAAAATAAACTTTATTATAAGAGGGATTATTTCTTTTTCTTTTTTCTTTCTTTATTTATTTATTAAAGATTTCTGTCAAGACACATTTTTTATTGTTTTTATTGAGCTATACATTTTTCTTTATTCCCCTCTCCTCCTCCCCTCTCTCCTACTCTCTCTCTCCTACTCAGGAGATCTTGTCTTTTTCACCTTCCTAGGTAGATCCATGTATGTCTCTCATAGGGTCCTCCTTGTTATCTAGGTTCTCTAGGGTTGTGAATTGTAGGCTGTTTTTTCTTTTCTTTATTCTAAAAGCCACTTATGAGTGAATACATTTATATTTGTCCTTCTTGGTCTAGGTTACCTCACTCAATATGTTTTTTTTCTAGATCCATTTATTTGCCTGCAAATTTCAAGATGTCATTATTTTTTGCCTCTTTGTAGTACTCCATTGTATAAATGTACCACATTTTCTTTATTCATTCTTTGGTTGAGGGGCATCTAGGATGTTTCCAGGTTCTGGCTATTCCAAATAATGCTGCTATGAACATAGTTGAGCACATGTCCTTGTGGTATGATTGTCTTTGGGTATATATCCAACAGCAGAATTGCTGAGTCTTGAGGTAGATTGTTTCCTAATTTTCTGAGAAATCACCATACTGATTTTCAAAGTAAGTGTACAAGTTTGCACTTCCACCAGCAATGCAGAACTGTTCTCTTTACCCCATATCCTCTGCAGCATAAGCTGTCATCAGTGTTTTTGATCTTGGCCATTCTCTGATGGAATCTCAGTGTTGTTTTGATTTGCATTTCTCTGATGGTCATGGATGTTGAGCATTTCCTTAAGTGCCTTTCAGCCCTTTGAGATTTGTCTGTTGAGAGTTCTCTATTTAGATCGGTACCCCATTTTTTATTGGATTATTTGTTCTTTTGATGTCAAGTTTTGTGAATTCTTTGTATATTTTGGAGATCATTCTTCTGTCTGATTTGGGGTTGGTGAAGATATTTTTCAAATCTCTAGGCTGCTATTTTGTCTTGTTGAACACGTCCTTTGCTTTAGAGAAGCTTCTCTGTTTCAGGAGGTCCTATTTATTAATTGTTGCTCTCAGTGTCTGTGTTACTGGGGTTATATTTAGGAAGTGGTCTCCAGTGCCAAAGTGTTCAAGTATACTTCCCACTTTTTCTTCTATGAAGTTCAATGTAGTTGGGTTTATGTTGAGGTCTTTGATCCATTTGGACCTAAGTTTTGTGCATGATGATAGATATAGATTTATTTGCTTTCTTCTAGATGTTTATATCCAGTTATGACAGCACCATTTGTTAAATATGCTTTCTTTTTTTTCAAGTTTATATTTTTAGCTTCTTTAGCAAAAAATCAGGTGTTCGTGAGTGTGTGGATTGATATCTGGGTCTTCTATTCAACTCCATTGGTCCTCCTGCCTGTTCCACCAGGCTGTTTTTAGTACTGTAGCTCTGTAGTAGAGTTTGAAGTCAGGGATTGTGATGCCTCCAGAAATTCTTTTATTGTACAGGATTGTTTTGGCTCCCCTGGATTTTTTTTTTTGTTTTTTTATATGAAGTTGAGCATTGTTTTTTCGAGGTCTGTGAAGAATTTTGCTGGGCATTGCATTAAATCTGTAGATTGCTTTTGGTAAGATTGCCATTTTTACTAGGTTAATTCTACCTATCCAAATGCATGGGAGATCCTTCCATTTTCTGGTGTCTTCTTCAATTTCTTTCTTCAAAGTTCTTAAGTTTTTGTCATACAGGTCTTTCATTTGTGTGGTTAATGCTACCCCAAGACATTTTATGTTATTTGTAGCTATTGTGAAGGGTGATGTTTCTCTGATTTCTTTCTTGGCCTGTTTATCATCTGTATAAAGTAGAGCTACTGCTTTTTTGAGTTAATCTTTTATCCTGTTATATCACTGAAGGTGTTTATGAGTTGTTGGAGTTCCCTGGATAGAATTTTTGGGGTCACTTATTTATACTAGTATATCTTCTGCAAATAGTAGGAATTTGACTTCTTTTCCAATTTGTATCCCCTTGATCTCCTTTTGTTGTCTTATTGCTATAGCCAGAACCTCAAGTATTATATTGAATAGATATGGAGACAGTGGACAACCTTGTCTTGTTCCTGATTTTAGGGGAATCGCTTCAAGATTCTCTCCATTTAGTTTGATGTTGGCTGTTGGCTTGCTGTATATTGCCTTTATTATGTTTAGGTATGTTCCTTGTATCCCTGCCCTCTCCAAGTCTTTTATAATGAAGCCATGTTGAATTTTGTTGAAAGCTTTTTCAGCATATAATCAGATGATCATGTGTGGCTTTTTTTCCTTTCACTTTGTTTATATGGTGGATTACATTGACAGATTTTCGTATGTTGAACCGTCCCTTAATTTCTGGGATGAAGCCTACTTGTGGTCATGGTGGATGATGGTTCTGATTGTTCTTGGATTTGGTTTGCCAGTATTTTATTGAGTACTTTTGCATCACTGTTCATGAGTGAGATTGGTCTATAATTCTCTTTCTTAGTAATGTCTTTATGTGGTTTGGGTATCAGGGTAACTGTAGCCTTGTTAGAATAGTTTGACAATGTTTCTTCTGTGTGGAACAATTTGAGGAGTATTGATATTAGTTCTTCTTTGAAAATCTTGTAGAATTCTGAGCTGAAACCATCTGGTCCTGGGCTTTTTTTTTTTGGGGGGGGGGAGACTTTTGATGACTGTTTCTATTTCTTTAGCAGTTATAGGTCTATTTAATTTGCTTATCTGGTCTTCATTTAATTTTGGCAAGTGATATTTATGCAGAAAGTTGTTTCTTTCCTTTAACTTTTCCTATTTGGTGGAGTACAGGTTTTTGGATCTGATGATTCTAAGGATTTCCTCCAAAGACACATTATTCTATGGCACATCCTCTAACCAGGCCCCATGTCCTACACTTCACCACTTCCTGATATCGCCTTGTTTCCATGACGATCCTGAGGGACTAACCCTGAACATGTTAGGACTCTTAAATCCAATCACTTCCCCAGACCCACTGCAGTTCATGATCTCTAGGAGACCATTTCATATTCAAACCTAACACGGCATGTGGGGACCAGAACTGAATTCTGACTTGCTCTCAGACCATGGCCTATCCCAAATCCTTCCTTCCAGACTTTTAGGTTCTCAACCTTCCTGACACTGTGACCCTTTAGTATAGTCCCTCATGGTGTGGTTACCCCAACCATAAAAAATATTTTCTTTGCTCCTTCATATCTGTAATTTTGCTACTTTTTTGAATCGTAATGTAAATATTTTTGGAGATGGAGGTTTGCTACAGGGGTCACAACCCACAGGTTGAGAATGGCTGCTCCAGAGGATCTCATTTTCCTTAAATGACTTAAGGTTGGCTCGGCCAATGGGTGTACTCAGGCCCTACCAGCTCTGTAGTCTAAAGCTGCTGTTGTTTGTTAACCCTAACTTCCCACACATTAGGGACAGTGGCTCGGGTCCAAGTTTGGGACACACTCCTGACAATTTGAAAGTATATATTTATTCATGCCAGATAGCCAGGTGCTACTGCACGCTTCTGTATGCTGCTGCAGGCCTTGTGCTAACTGCTCCAGATGTCTGTCTTGTGTGATTAGGTGTATGGGAGCAGGGCAGATGGCGGTGAGCGGTAGTGGTAGTGGTGGTGATGGTGATGGAAAGGTGGACCTTTGCTTGCAGTTATTCACTTCTCTAAAGTGATCAACTTCTGCCCTCTGTGAAGAAGGCACCTGCAGGATTGGGTTGCTACCTGGAATAAACCTGTCAGTTTCTCTAAGTGCTTGGGCTGTCTGACAAGGGTAAACACCAAGTGAATTAAGTTCCTCGCTTTGCAGATCAGCCTGGCCTAAACTCACAGAGCTCCCCCTGCCTCTGCTTCCCAAGTGTTGGAATTAAAGGTGTGCGCCACCAGTGCTGGCCCAGGAGCTGGCTCTTAAGGATAGTTCTCGAACCAATTCGAGTGTCTCTTAGGTAGCCAGTCTCCTCGCCATCAGCTGACGTTTTATTTTCCTGTTAGGGGCCAGGAAAGTGTTGAGCCGAGAGCAGAAGCACCAGGAGTCAGAAGAGCAGTCCTGAAGTGGCAGCTGTTATTGTATGTTATTGTAATAGTCAAGGCACTTCGCACACTGGCCCTATTGTCATAATTCAGTATCGTTACCCAGGGTTTGTGATTCATCCTCGTGTGTTTTGGGGACTTTCTCTATCCCATAGTCTAATCTGGGAGTAGTCTGTTCCCCTCCCTTCAGTCTTTCTTGTTAAGACAGATTAAAAACTTATTTAGACCATTTTACTTTTAATTTCTATGTAATTATGGCCATCATGATGCATTGATTTTATTGGAAATGGCAAAACATCCCTGGGATACCTTGAATGCCGATGAGCTGTTATCACAAAGTGAAGCTGACAACTGTAGTAATTGGAGCGGCGGGGCTGCGTCCCGGCACCCGGCCGCCCACATGGCTAGCTCTACCCGAAATAATTACACGGACACTGTGTTCATTTA